>NC_090940.1:47835705-48135705 GCF_040938575.1 Ambystoma mexicanum | reverse complement strand
TTGTCTGATATGCCTCATATCCTGTCAAGTGTGTCAACGGAATGCCAACTCTATGGCCAAAAGGTTTCGCCCACTGGGCTTCACCAGGGCACATTGGATATGCTGCGTCTCATCAGCATTAAAAATGCTCTATGTCTTCAGCTTGGTTCAGAATCTCAAAGGTTGTTCCTCTTAGGGTTCAATGTCTTTTAGAATTGGTTCTCAGAGCCACTTCTCCTATTGAATGACCTTATTGGTCCAATGAGTTGTTTTGCTTATTTATGTATATTTCAAGTGCGTCCTGCGTTTACTCCGGCTCCATGTTAGTTACACCAAGTTTTCGCTTAACGTATGAGGTTCCGTCCCCACTGGGGTGTACAAGAAACTTGGAGAGTAAACACTGTAGATTGTTGTTTTTTCTGTATGTCTGAGATGCGCTCATAGTTAGGGATTTTGCTTTTTTGGTTATAGAGGTATCCAATTAAAATGAAGGGTTGCTCTCTCCCATTGTTTCCTTTTCGTATCCACTTTTTAAACCCCCTGCTTGCACCTGGAGAGATGGAGATTTTATGCCAGAGGTTAATATAGGTGGCTACAAAAGAAATGGGATTTTGTGTAGGCTTGCGAAAGGCAATAGCCAGGCACTGCCGTAGTAGTATTGACTGGCCATTGATGGGAGCAGGTGCAACATGGTTCCTGGCAAATGCGCACATCGTATACACAAGCCAAAATGATTGGGTTTGCCAATTGTTTTTGACAGGACTTCCGTGAAGGACAGGCATATGGCTTATAAACTGAGTGGCTGAAGGCAGACCTGGTTAATACATTTGTATTACACAATTAGCGGGTTTACAACTCCAATTAAGTTGTTAACTCTTGCAGACTGCTTTGAAAATACAATGGTCGGCACTTGAGTGCACTGTTTGAAATCAAGGCTTCATTAATGCGAGCTCAAAGAGTTCCCATGAGGAGGTGTTTTGGGTGCAGAGGGGCAGGAACTGGGTGGAATGAATATAGGGTTTAGCCTATCACTCGGCAGTCAATGAGTGGGCAAATAACCAATCAACACCTACAAGCGTTGTGTCCCTCCTCATGCACCATTGTTCCTATCTGCACTTTAATGCAATAATTCAGTTTAAATGTGTAGCAAGCAACACCTAATAGTCCAAACTAAAAAAGGAAAGGGGTGGCAGTGCATGGCATGTGGGTGTTGAAGGTGCAGGGGGGTCTTCTGTTTATGTCTTTTACTATGAGGTCTACTTCTGCAATCAGTAAGCAATAAAACGATTTCAAGAAGCAGAAAAGGAAATGGCTGGGTAGAGGCACACAGTCAAGGTGGGGAGACCTCATTACGAAATCAACTGTAAAACCCGCTGGGAGGCGGTGGCCAACTGCCAACCCCATAACACTGTTTCCACCACCTGATATCCCGGTCCCACTGGGTTATCATGAGCGGCGGTGGAATTGAACTGCGGTGTCCGACCCAGCCCTTTAAGCCGAGGTAGCAATACTTAGAGACAGATAGAGATGCAGAATATTACTCAAACATCAATAATCAAAACTGACTCAGGAAGTTGGCAAAGTGCGACTGTTTTAATGTCAGTTATCTAAAACAGGGAGTTACAATGAACATCAATGCATTCGCTCGATCTTCACACTCAATTCAACATATAAAAAAAGCAGGTTCTATACTAAAAACTCATCATCATTGACTTCTACCTACGTGGCAAACTACCAAAACCTATTTGGAATGGTGATACAAGGAACATCTAGGTATACGTTGCATACTGGTCAGGGAAGGTGATTGGGTCTCCAACATCAGGTGGGGCAACTAAGCCCTCCTCTAGTGCAGGTCACTACGAACGTCATCAAATACACAACGTCCCATGGGTTATACAAACTATAGGGCTCTCTATTACGTATCCCTCTACAATTGTTTGGCACCCTTGTACCCCTCTGTTATATTCCACCTATGCAAGCAGCACGCAGGGTGGCACACAGGTGCTAGTCATAACCATAGATTCCCACCAATTAGCCCTGGCATCCATCATCACACTTGCAGCCTACTACTCAATTAAGGCTTTAAACTCGGCCTTGGAAATGTTCTCTGTGCTGGAGAATATGAGGGAGTGCAGCATACTCTGTCTTCTTGGTTTTTCATACAGTTCATTATAGTGTCTATTTTCATCTGAACACGTGACTGTAGACCATGTTTTCGAGTCTTGCTGCATTTAATATACTACTATTTTATGAACCGCTGACGTCTTCAGTGTTCTCGCCTCTTATTTAAGACAGAAGGTTTGTTCTCGTCACAGTTTCTGTAATTGTTCGTACGCACATCCAGGCCCAAGGTGGCCTTGACTTCTTGGTGTTGATCCAACCAAGCCTTTCTTTGATCCACCTCCATGGTTGAGTTTTCGATTTCTAACTACGACACACTGAAAATGTCTTTCTGCTTTCGGAATTCAGCTCTGCTAAAGCTCATCGTGGAATCATCCATAGTCCTTACATTTCCTATATATATAAATACGTTGGTGCATCGGCTCAATCTATTCACTACATAGCCAGCCTTAAAGAGTACTTATCTACTTGCGTTTCTACGACTGTACACTTGTAGAATGACTTGATAACTTCTTCTTTATTTCTGTAGCATGAGCCTCTTCACCTCGAGCCTGAAATGTCGCTCATCTTTAACACCTCCTCTTTAGAGCTTATAGAATCTTTACGTTCTCTTGTCTCTGCATCTCTTCTGGGTGCGTCAATTCTGTCTGCTCTTCATGTGTCACCATCTCCCTTTCTGGTCAGTCTTCCCACTTCTTCTGGGATTTCATTCGAATGGCCATCATATTATTGTGTGTGCATGTATGGCTTTCTCAATGGACATCTTACTTCCAGGATTCTCTCTGGTACAGGTATTCTTACTGCCAATGCACGTGTCTCACACTCTGGCTCCCAACAAATAGGCAGCAGGGGGGAGGAGCTTTGGATGGGGGTACTTGGCTCCATCTCTACAGAATGTTAAATCCCAATTTCCATGTAGTCTGGGAATGGGGTCACTGAAGCACCGTTGCTAACGGTGCCAGTGCTGCAGTGAAAACACTGCTGGTAGGGGCCTGAATTCCAGGCAAGGCAGGCCTGCCAGGAGTTCCATGTCCCTACCGGCAGAATCGTAAAGGTGCTGGTACATTGCTACCGGCACCAGTATTTCCAGACCGCCAAACTTGTAATGATGCCCTATTGAGGTGTGAACAGGCATGGCGGCACGCAGCAGCAATCCTGATGCCCAAATGTGTTGGGCTTGGGAAAAGGTTGAGGAGCGGAGGATGGGTCAGACCTCTCTCCTCTTGCTAAAATATAAAAGGTGCAGCAACAATGCATTTAACTGATTCCACACCTGTTCTGTAAAGATTATCTTCGGCATAATGTAAAATGAAACGGGCACACTTCAGATAACAAACAAAGAAAGTTCTAGAAAGAAAATACATAGAAGATACCTGGGGGCCATGTGTAGATGAAAGGCAGGCAGAGCTCCTGCTGCACGAAACAGATGGCATGATGCCAGCACCCTTCTGGAATTATGGAGGCCTCAAAAGGGAGTCTACCACTTCGCATGGAGCTGCTAGCAACCAATGTGCCAACCACAGTGGCCCAATGGCATTCAGAGTGAGCAAAAGAGCGGAGAAATGCCCCACTCCAACCAGCAGGGCTGAACAAGAAATGCATGAAGGGTGCCACGTTAAGTTCAATGTGGGGCATGCGAGAAGAAGGTGCTGAAGAAGGGTTTAAGCTTTGTACCCACTCAATCTCTTAACACAAGACTGCGGGCTTTCTTCATGAATAGAGATGAGCGCCAGTCTACCTCTATCACTGGCCTGGGACCAAAGTCCTCATTCACATCGGGAGATGGGGAAATTCCATCAGAGATGACGGTTTCTGCAAATATGATTATGTGGGCGTTACCATCTATCTTCAAGGATTCCCCGAAGGGTATGGTCATTAAAATCTGTCCATTGTGGAAACTCAGGCAATGAAATCTCTATCATGCCAAAAGGACATTGTCATCAAACCTGCAGACAAGGACGGCGGCATTGTGATCCTAGGAAGAAATCATGATTCCGCAATGGTACAGGCATTGATTGATAACGACAACCATTACACCAAAATATTGATGGATCCAACAGACAATCTCATGATCGGACTTCAATTCAAGCACTCTGTACCACTGCGATTGAGGAAGGTTTCCTAACCGCAGTGGAAGCTAGATTTTTAAATCCACGTGATTGCTGCATACAACCCTTTATGACTTGCCTAAAATCCACAAAGACTCCCTCAATCTACCAGGGAGATCAATAGTAGCTCTGTGTGGGTCTGTGTTGGAGCCATGCGGTCCGTACATTGAGAAAGTAATTAACGAACTAGCAGAAACCTCACCGGATTTTTTGAAAGACACAATGGCAGCGATCAATGCGTTGCTGGTAACACTTTCTGTTCTGGCGAGGAGGCGGTCTTAGCCTCTCTCCCCTTCCCAGTCGGGTATTTCTGTCATTCTGGCGCCCGCGCTGCTGAGAGGTGAGGTGCATTCGTTGGACGACCATTTTAAAACCACTGCGCTGTTAATGCCAATCTTTTAAAATACTATTGAATTAAATTGTGGTGCTTATTTTAACATTGCACATATTTATGCGAGTTGAATATAAATTTTAGTCTAATTTGACTTGGACGCCGCAGTTGTAGGCAGTCCACTTTCTGTTTCTGGCGAGGAGGCGGTCTTAGCCTACTCACCTTCCCAGTCCGGTATTTATGTGTCATCTCAGTCGTCCGTGCACCGGACGGGCGTAGCGGGCACGGCGTCAGCACGCCAAAGGCATGCTTAAGGCAACCCCGTCTGTGCCGTCCGTGCTAAGGACGGTGATGATGGATCCCGGCATTACTCATGGAAATGTCTGCAGGGGCTGGCTCCCACAGGCACAGTATTTCCACCCGGTTCGAATGACAGCTCTACCATTGACAAAACATCTCCGTCACACCTACAGCCGGCTGTTGTAGCTAACATCTCTCTTCTATCCTTGCCGGCACATGCTGACGGAATCTGTTATCTGCTATCTGACCGTCAGCCGGCTCTGTTATGTCTCACAGAGTCCTGGCTTCAAGCTAGCTCCACCCCTTCCCTTGTCCAAGCCATCCCCCCTGACTACTATATTATCCAGGCAGATCGGCAGTCACCCCCGCATGGGGGAGGGATTGCAGTCATTTTTAAGTCAGAATTTAATCTTACCCAGCTCAGTTGCCCCCATAGCCTGGCCATGGAGTACTTACTTTTTAGATGGGTGATTTCACATGTTCTCACATGTCATTGTCTGCTTATTTATCGCCCACCTAGATCACATGGGGATTTCCCTGACCTTTTTTCGGACCTATTGGCAGATCTCCAACTATAATTTACACACTTGGTGGTTCTCTGTGATTTCAATTTGAAATGTAACCATCCTAGGCCCCTAGCTCTCAACCTTTTCTTCGACAGTGTGTCAGACTCGGAGCTGCACCAACACGTGATTGGGCCTACACATAAGTTAGGCAATACACTTGACCTGGTCTGGGCTAGAAAGAATGTACTGACATTTCAGTCTACTGAACCTGTTCTGTGGCCAGACCATTGTCTGGTATCTTGCTTGCTTGAAGCAGTGGTACCGCGAGCCAAGATCCCTGCGGACAGAATTTGGCAGCGCTCTTGGCGTACTGCTGATACTCCTGGTATGGCGGCCTCGGTTATTGCTAAGTGCAGGGCAGCTCCCAGTGTCTCTTATTACTTTCTCAGGCAATTTGCATATTATCCAACCCTGCAGACTGCCATCTGAGCCCTGGTTTTCCGACCTATTGAAGGCCGCACGACTTAAGCTGAGACAGGCTGAGCGCAAATGGCGAAAGGCCTACGACCCTATCCTTAGCCATTAAAACGGCAAAAACTCTGTATTTTACTAAGAAGATTGAATCTTCACTATGTCAGCCGAAGGCTCTTTTTTTGGTAGTTAAATCCCTTTCTTCATCTTCCAAAGCTACACCTAACATTATTCCCACTCAGAAATCGCAATGTTTTGTGGCTAAGATCGAGACAATTTGTACTAATATATCCACATTGGTGACCACTCCTCCTATTAGTGAGAACAATTCTCATGATTCTGTGGACCTGATTGATTCCATGAGACGGTCGTCTTTTCCGATTTTCTCGGAAGAGACGGTGTCAGTTGCTATTCAGAAAATTAAGTCTTGTTCCCGTCAGATGCTGTCCCCCTGACTATTATGAAAAAGATCTCCCCTGATATTCTTACAGATATCACAGTGGCTATTAATGAATGACTCTTGCAAGTCAGGACTGGTGCTGTCAGAGCTTAAAGCTTCGTCAGGACTGGTGCTGTCAGAGCTTAAAGCTTCAAAGGTTATCCATCTCCTGAAAAAGCCATCTCTGGACCCCTCTGTTCTATCTAATTTTTGCCCCATTTCTCTTCTTCCCTTTCTTACAAAGCTTCTTGAGTCCCTGGTGTCACCTCTACACTCTACCTTTTTGGAGTCCTCTCACCTTCTGGATCCCGCTCAGTCTGGTTTCAGGCCTGGTAGGGGTACAGAGAGTGTTCTGGTTTCCGTCCAGGACGATATGACCAGGCTAGTGGACACAGGTGGGGTGGGTGCCCTGATTCTATTAGATCTGTCAGCAGCATTCGGCACTGTCGACACCCCCATTCTATTATCCTGTCTTGCTATGATGGGTATATCTGGTCAAGTGCTGGCCTGGTTCACTTTGTTCCTGGTGGACCACACCCAAACCCTTGCCATGGCTCCTTTTCTTTCTGCCTCTTGTCATCTTAGCTGTGGGGTGCCTCAAGGTTCTTCCTTGTCTCTGATTCTATTTAATATTTACATCTGGGCACTTGAGTGTCCCATGCGCTCCTTCGGCGTCAAGTGCGATTCCTATGCCGATGACGCCCAGATCCTGATCTTGATCAGGCTGAGGTGTCATCATGCTTATGGAGGTGCCTGTCGGCTGTGAGGGACTGGATGAACCACAATTGGCTTAAATTGAACGGAGACAAGACTGAGGTTTTGGTGGTGGGCTGTCCTCCTGATCTCTCACTTTGGGTGTCTTCTTTCTGGTCTCTCTCTCTTGGTTCTCTTCCGTTCCAGTGGAGAAGGTGAAAAACATGGTTGTAGTCTTTTCTGCATCCCTGCCTATGGACAATCAAGTAACAGCTGTTTGTCAGTCTGGTCATTTTCATTTGAAAATATTTAAAAAGTCCTCCCTATGTTTCCTGTCTCTCTTCGTCCAACGGAAGTAGAAGCTATGGTGCTATCCCGGCTGGACTATTGTAACTCTCTCTACTTAGCGCAGCCTAAGGGGCTGATCTGGTGGTTGCAGCGCCTTCAAAATCTAGCAGCTTGCGCTGCAACTGGCATGCCCTATGGGCCCCACAAATGGGGCCGGTGCTCCGTCTACTCAATTGGCTCCCTGTTGCCCAACGTATCAGATTCAAGGCACTATGTATCGTGCATCGGACGCTGCACGACCAGGGCGCAGAATTTCTTAGAGTTAAGATTATTCGCTATTGCCTGTGCAGTGTTTACGTTCTGCCTCGAATGATTGGCTCTGCATACCTTCCTTCCGGTGGGTGCGGATTGGAGGCCAAGCCTTTTCCTTAGCAGCAGCTCTGCTTTGGAATGAACTTCCGTTAGCTATAAAATAGTATCCAATCACTTGGCCTTTAGGAAGGCCGTTAAGACTTACTTGTTCTAGCAGACTGGTTATGGTTTGTTCCTTGCCCTCTAGTGCCAAGTTACCCTCGGATGATCGTGCGCTGTAAAAGTTTCCCTAACATAACATAACATAACATAACATAACAAATATCAGCATTATACACTAATATCTCACAAAGGGAGGTATATGAGATTGTTAAACAGAGACTCAACAGCCATCCAGGTCCACCCCCCATTCTCACCAATGTTGTGCTGCAGTTACTTCAGATTGCTCTGTATCATAAATAACTTTTTTGAATTCACAGATCAACTGTATTCTCAGCAAGATGGCACTGCCATGGGTGGAGCCTTTGCTCCCAGCCTTGCAAATGTATACATGCCAATTTTGAAGATTGCTTTATTTTTCTAAACAACCCCTTTGCCATGCATGTACATAGTTGGAGATGGTATATAGATGACCTTTTGTTTATCTGGGAGGAGAGTAAAGAGATGTTGGACATATTCCTGATGTGGCTGAATCAATGCAACCCCAACTTAAGTTTTACAAGTCAGAGGGACCGACAGTCGCTGCCATTTCTAGATCTCTTGATCCACCATCAGGCAGGATGTTTGTACACGGCTCTTTATCATAAGCAAACAGACAGCACTACCTTGCTGTTATATTCCAGTCAACATCCCAGAGCCTTTGTGATAATTTACTGTATGGTCAATTTTTGCATATTAGATGCAATTGTTCATCGGTACAGGACTATGAACACCATGCATCCACCTTAGGGGACAAATTGTTAGCGAGAGGCTATGCACTCAAACTAATTAAAAGATCAGCAAAAAGAGTGAGATTTACTGACAGGGATGCCCTGCCCTATTGGTCCAGAAGAACAGACAGAAAGACCAGGACCGAATAGTCTGTGTTACAACCTTCTCTAAACATAACACCTCCATTAAAAAGCTCATTTGCAAACATTGCAATTTGGTGGTGAGTGCTGGGTGCACTAAAGATCCCCCTCTATTTGCTTTGAGACAGGCAAGAACCTCAGACACAAGTTAGTACACTCTCAATTACTTACCCCACCTGTTGATTTGGTTCAGAATAGCTTAGAGGCAGCATGGACGCAGGGACGCTGTCCCATCACAGGCATTTCCCCTGTGGAACATGCAGTGTGTGCCAATTCACCCTTAAAACGTTGACCTTCACACATAAAGATGTTGTATGACAGCTGCGGAATTTCAACAGCTGCCAAACCAAAAATGTCATTTATACCATTACATTTCCTTGCGATTTGCTGTACATTGGGATGACCAGTAGGAAAGTGGGGATCTGTATCACGGAACACAGATCGCAGATACGGAACAAAACATGCACTGCACCCCTGGTTCAACACTACCTAGAGAAACATCATTCATCAGACAACATTAGGTGGACTGTTGTTGATCATATGAAGGGAGACAGGAGCGATTTTTCCCTAATGAACAGGTTACTGAAATTAGGGCAACGTTGGATATTGAGACTGCGCACACATGTGAATGGCCTAAATGATGGGCTACAGTGGTCTATTTGCTCACTTAATTTCCGCCAACGGTGAGAGCTGCCAGCTTCTTACCTTCCAGTAAATGACAGCAAGCAGATTTAATCTTTCGCAATTTGTCATGGTTACATACAGCCAGAAGTGTGAAACCTTTTGCCTAGACCCGCATTTGGGTCTGCCTGCACACATGATAAAGGCTATGCTGCCTATATTGGCAAGCAGCAACGTTTCCATGTCATTAGAGGTCCAAGGATAAAGCATACACATCAGGCCCATTTTATTTTGAAGAGGTCCACCAAGATGGCCGCTCCGTATCCCGTCTGGGCCAAGCTCCAAGTGCATCCTAGTTTCCGGGTGCACGAGTAAGGTTGGTTACTTCAGTAGTGAATCAGGCATTAGGCTGTAGCTGATCACATACAGTAAGAAAGGAACGACAGCCGAAGCGGCGGCCTGGTGCGTGTTCTCTCGGGGGCATTAACTCGACAGGGACAGTGATCATATTGCTTCACTCATTTATGCTTCTCGCTGCACTACTCAATATCGCTTTACCTCTGGACATGCACATTCACCGCAATAACATGTTTAAGATCATAAATCATCTCTTCTCTGTAGATGGTCCACCAGCATTTCCAGTGATCACACAAGCTTTGAGGCCCGGTGTATGTGCCTCCGCTACAATACGGGACTTTAGTTCCCATGTGTTAACGTGCAGTTCCACGTTCTGACCCAAGTGTATGTTTTTCTCTGTGAGAATATGAGTTTGTACAGTGCTCACGCACAAGTCACTGGCATATTGTTTTGGGGAGACGAGGGGGAGCACAGCACACCACTGCATGATTGGTAGACACCCACTACAATGAACAAAAAAGAATAAATTGCATTTTGCGTGTTTATGTGAAGGGGATATCTCATGGTCAATGGGTGTGACACGTCTTTGTTCCCCCTTTTAGGTCGTGATCAGCTAACGGAGACACAAACTCTATCCACAAGCATGTACATAGCCCTGAAAAGGGCTGGTCCCTGCCTTTGCCGGAGACCCTTGGAAGCCTGATACTCGAGTCAACAGTTATCCAAGAGACTTCACAAAATGTGACAACTAAGATTTCGAATTTTGGACTTTTGATGTGTCTTTAAATAATTTAGGCACCACACCAGTCAGCCCTGTACATTTCTCGGAAACAGGGTATGAGGCACAGGCGACTGGTAGATACTAAATAGGTTTCACATTCTAGCAGTGCTTGGAAAGCAGCGTATGTTGTAAATCTTCAGACTGGCATTGTGTTGTCACCGTTTGGATATATCTGTATGAATGCAGTGTGTGAGATGTGATGTATTCCTGTGGGATGAGTTGTGCTTTGGAGAATTGGAAGTGTGTGTAAGTAAGAGGCCATTCATTCTTACAACGAAGATAAATTGTTTCATTTTTTTGTTTATTGAAGCAATTATATCACAATGTTTGTGTTATTTTAATTATGGTGTTTCTTTTGTAATTTGAATACTTGCATTTGTTTCCATTTTAAATAATGTTTACTCAAATTGCCCTACCAATATATTGACAGCAATTCAAATTAGGAGAAATCAAGTTTGGGATACATGTATTGTGTCTTTGTCTTTGATAAGCCTTAAATCCCAGACATATCAAAATAATGTGGTGGGCTTGACCATATGTTTTGTGTTATTGCATTGTGGGGTTCCAGGCAGTTCCATAAATGGGTCAGGGGGCATTCTGGGTTTTCAGGCGGGATCATAGATGAGCCACCACGCCTTGTGGGTTTCCAGGCAGCGTCAAAGTAGGATCAGAGTGCATTGTGGGTTTCCAGCTGGGGCCGAAGAAGGAAAGTGATAGTCCAGACATACCCTTGAGTTAACACCAAGTTGGCCATTTACAAGGGAGTTACAGAACGCGATGATGAGGTGGCCATATACAAGGGAGTTACAGAACGCGATGATGAGGTGGCCATATACAAGGGAGTTACAGAACCTGATGATGAGGTGGCCATATAGAAGGGAGTCACAGAACGCGATGATGAGGTGGCCATATACAAGGGAGTCACAGAACCTGATGATGAGGTGGCCATATACAAGGGAGTTACAGAACCTGGTGATGAGGTGGCCATATACAAGGGAGTCACAGAACCTGATGATGAGGTGGCCATATACAAGGGAGTCACAGAACCTGATGATGAGGTGGCAATATACAAGGGAGTTACAGAACCTGATGATGAGGTGGCCATATAGAAGGGAGTCACAGAACGTGATGATGAGGTGGCCATATACAAGGGAGTCACAGAACCTGATGATGAGGTGGCCATATACAAGGGAGTTACAGAACCTGGTGATGAGGTGGCCATATACAAGGGAGTCACAGAACCTGATGATGAGGTGGCTATATACAAGGGAGTCACAGAACCTGATGATGAGGTGGCCATATACAAGGGAGTCACAGAACGCGATGATGAGGTGGCCATATACAAGGGAGTCACAGAACCTGATGATGAGTTGGCCATATACAAGGGAGTTACAGAACGCGATGATGAGGTGGCCATATACAAGGGAGTTACAGAACCTGATGATGAGGTGGCCATATACAAGGGAGTCACAGAACCTGATGATGAGTTGGCCATATACAAGGGAGTTACAGAACGCGATGATGAGGTGGCCATATACAAGGGAGTTACAGAACCTGATGATGAGGTGGCCATATACAAGGGAGTTACAGAACGCGATGATGAGGTGGCCATATACAAGGGAGTTACAGAACGCGATGATGAGGTGGCCATATACAAGGGAGTCACAGAACCTGATGATGAGTTGGCCATATACAAGGGAGTTACAGAACGCGATGATGAGGTGGCCATATACAAGGGAGTTACAGAACCTGATGATGAGGTGGCCATATACAAGGGAGTCACAGAACGCGATGATGAGGTGAGGTGGCCATATACAAGGGAGTTACAGAACGCGATGATGAGGTGGCCATATACAAGGGAGTCACAGAACCTGATGATGAGGTGGCCATATACAAGGGAGTTACAGAACCTGATGATGAGGTGGCCATATACAAGGGAGTCACAGAACGCAATGATGAGGTGGCCATGTACAAGGGAGTCACAAACCGGATTGTGAGGAAGCATGTGAAAGGAACTCACTGAACCTGATGATGTGGCTGCCACATACAAGGAACTTAGAGCACATAATAATGAGGCAGCCCCATACAGGGGAGTCACAGAACTTGAGGCTGAGACGACTACAAGAAAGGAACGCACAGAATGTTATGAAGAGATATCACAAACTCATAGACTCTGAAGATGAGACAGTTACATGCAAGAAAGTTACAGAACCCAGTAAAGTGAAAACCATATACAAGGGATTAACAACACCTGATAATAGGATGGCCACATGAAGGGAACTCCCAGAACAGGATGATGAGACAGGCACATACAAGGGCCTCACATATCTGGAGAGTGAGATGGCCACACTTACTGTTTTATGAACCATTATCTAAAACAGGGATGTTACAACGAACATCAACAGACGGACGTTCTGTCTCTCAGTGATTTGCACAAAAAATACAATTTATATACTTCATTATGCATCAGAGTGACATCATACTATGTGGCAATAGTAAAAAACCTATCAAGGGCCGGGATTGGTTAAGGGAGACATCCAGATATACAATCATATAGGAGCTAGGATTGTTATTGGCTGTCCTTTATCAGGTGGACAACTTATGCCTACCTCTTTAAACATGTAATTTCAGAAACATCAGTTACTCCTTGTCTCATTGGTTTCTCAAACTATAAGGTCCTTCGTTATAGGGACTAATACAATTGATTGGTACACTTGTGCCATGTCTGGCACATTCAGTTCATTTAGCAGCACGTAAACCATGACACAGGAGGAGGGAGATAGGACATGAAGCTACCTCCCCACCCAATTAGCCCAACATCTCTCATCACCCATGCCTTCTGCCATGAAATTGTCTTTGAACTTGGCCTTGCAGAATATTCATTCTGGCCTTCATCCAAATTGTATCACAGTACCCTTCGTCTGTGGGTCGGCATGTTCCACATCACCTTCCGCTAACTTGATGCAAGAGTCCACAATAATCTTCATCCTTTCTGAAATATGACGTCCATATTGGAGTTTGCCCACATCATGGTGGAGTACACATGTATTTATTTTACTCCCTGTTATTTGCTGCTTATCTCTGCTCCCATTTAGAAAAATGCTTCTTAACCTTAAATATGTGCAAAGAGGGCCAAATTGCAGTCAAACCTATCGAAACACCGGGGGCTAATTTCAGTTCAAGTCAATGCCAATTCGAGCTAAGATAGAGAGATAATAGTTTGCCCCGATCATGTTAAACCCATGGCATCTTTTTCTGTTTTTACAGATTTTTTTCTTCCAAAATCGTTTTTTTCATAGACCCCATTGGATTTACCAAGAAATAAACACAACAATTAAATGAAATCCCAATTATCCCTGAATCAAAAACCATACGCCATCCCCAACACATTAAGAGAACCTTTAACTCCAGATCCCCCACCAAGAAGAGAGTGGGGGTGCGAGAAGTGGGGGGCATACAGGAGCAAACCCCCATCTAGCCGAGTCCAACCATGTCAAAGCTCACATATAATCACTCCCATCACATCCAATTCAATAGGCTTTCACCAGAAGTGACCTATCCACGAACCAGACCGCACGTCCAAACTCCAGTAATGATCGGTCCTCTACATTGCCCCTCTTCTCATTCTCTACAAAGGATTGAGCTCCTGACACCAGTGGAAAAATCATTGTTTGCCCTTATTTTCAGGATGGCAGAACAATGTTTGCATGCCCAGAGATGCCAACTCCTTCTGCAAGGCCAGCATGAACATCCTCTTGTCTTTCATAGACCGGCTAAGGTCATGGAATAGAAACTGCAAGGCACCTGACTTTCACCTTTATTCTTCCTGCTCCGGCTCTCAAGATATTGTCCCGCAGATCAGGATCCTTCAGTATCTCTATTATCTATTAAATAACCCTGGCCAACCCGATGGACCTTCCATATGGAGCCTCAAGAATCTTCTGACCACCATCTGGTTTGCAGGTAAGTCCCCGCCAGGACCTCACGGGATGCAGCTTTTGATGTGCATCCTTGACACCCCTCCCTCGGGAGCATGATAGGGCAGCACGTCCCTTAAAGGAAAAGAAGGGTTCACCTGTTGGCATCCTTCGTGGCACTTCCCTCAACTCTTTCTCCACACCAGCCACCTTGACCGAAAGCGACATCATCTCTGGTCCAACTTGGGTCCTTCATATCATCTATCTTCCTCTCTATCTGTGGTGTTCCCCAGGGGTCTAACCTCGCGCCCTGGCTTTTCAACCAATGCCTGGCAACTCTTGCCCACTGCATTGCCATTTTCTGCTCAAATTTCCAGTGCTACGCTGATGACACTCAACTCATTTTCAGGCTGCCCTCAGCCACCTCCTCTCCCTCTCTCATCTCTGATTGCCTAACTGCCATTCAAGATTGGTGTGTGCCAATGATCTTTGACTGAATGCCAGCAAGAAGGAGATCATCCTCATCGGCACACCTTCACCATCCTTTCCCCTCACTCTCTAGCCGGCCTTCCTTGGCCCTCCTTCTACCCCCACCTGCGAGGCTAAGAACCTCGGGGTCATCTTTGACTCCACACTTTCCTTCTCCGCCCACATCTCTGAGGTCTCTAAAAAGTCAAATTTCCTACTGCACCTCCTCAGAGGTACTCTGCCTTTCCTCTCCTTCCCCCAGAAGCTCACGGTCTCCCAAGCTCTGGTTCTATAGGATGGACAATTGTAACAGCCTCTTTCTAAATCTTCCTGTTTCTACTCTCCACCCTCTTCAACTAATCCAGAACAGGACTGCGAGACTTGTCCTTGGCCTCAAGCCCTGGGATCATATCTCTCCAGCTCTGGAATTTCTCCATTGGCTCCCAGTGGATGCAAGGATTAAATTCAAAGCCCTCTGCATTGTCCACAAGGCTTTCTGGGGCCTGGGTCCAAAATACCTTCATCTATCCCTCTGCAAATACCCCCCCCCCCCCTCGAGCTCTTTGCTCCTCTACCTCGAACTCCCTCAGGGTCAGTCGTTTTTCTAAGAGACAAGCTGGGGGTAGATCTGGTCTTTGGCTGGGGCCTCCCTCTGGAACAGCCTCCCTGCCTCGCTGAAACTTGAGAACCATCTCCGGTTCCGGAAGCACCTCAAGACCTTCCTCTTTTCTTCTGCCTTCGCTCCCCCTCTCCTCTGCAGATCTGTTCTCTCTTGGCATCATGCACCTGGCCACCCTCTGTCCTCCGGGCCAGGTACCTGCTCACCCTGCCACCCTCTCGCACTGCCTCCGGCCCACCCCTTGCACTGGGGTCTGTATCTGCATCCATACAGCCCCCCCTCCTTTTTCTTCCTGCACTTATCAGACCTACCCTGTCTGCTGCCTTTTACCTAGCACTTGCCAATTGCAGGCTGCACTACCACTGTTTGTTACCTTTATTATTTATTTATTGTTATTTATCTGTTTCTCCTCTGCTTTGCACTTTCCACTTCTCCCGCCTTCCATGCACTTTTCCCCTCCCCCCTCTCCCATGCACTTGCACATTCTCAATGTCACTGGGCCTAGTAAGATCGCTGTTTTGTTCTCCTCTGTTCCCCTCCCTTGCCTTGTCGCGCTCTGAAACACTTGAGTACGAGCGCAAAATAAATAAAATATCAATATCAATATCGTCCTCCGGTGAGGATATTTTCCATCTATCCCATCAGCCTTCCTATGTGGGTCATTGAGAGGTTCCATCAACAAGCTCTGCCCTTTAGTGACCCCCTGGCGGTCAGTCATAGCCATGTCAATCTGCAGAAGTAGCCCCTGGAATAGGGCTGAGGGGAGCAGGGACTGATAATGGCAGGCGTGTTCTTTGAATACTGACATTTTCTACACTGTATCATAAATTCCCTAATTGAGGGGTACAAACTATTCATAAGATCAAAAAACTGGGGTCTGTGTGTTAGTGCTTAGGAGGGTTGCCATCACCACTTCAGTGCTGTTGAGTATCTTTCCAATATGACCCGGTGTTCTTCGTCACACCACCCCATCATCGCCATAATGTGAAAACCTAATCGTCGCTCATCGCCATGTTTTAAGCATATTCTGCATATGTTGCAGAGTTCAACTAAGGCACTCATTTGCAAACTACTAAAAAAAAAGTGAACACTTAAAGTAATAGAGGGTAAAATAAGCACAGTCTAAACGTTTGGTGAATTGGTCGCAATTGCCATATCTTCGGCATTTCAATCCTAACAATTAGGAGCTGTTTTTCCCCAATTATTTGTGCGCGATATCAGTTTTAAAGACAGCGGCGGGCATCCTGTTTCCCCATGTGCCAGTTCTTGTGCCCGCCGCTTCTTCATGAGACCTGCCCTGCTCAGCTGCTCTCTGGGCGCTCCTAATTAGCCCCACCATCACCATCAGATAATTGGGGCAGCGTAATTCCTGCTACATGTAACACCCAGGCAGAGTCAATATGCCTGATGGAACAGCGCTCCTCGCCCCTTCGGCTTCAATCAGTCTCACGTTTTTAATTAGCTTCAAATCATTACAATGGATGGTCCCCCCAGCCCCCACCCGGCGTCTCCAGCTCTACCACCCTGGTAACTGCAGCCTCGCCTTGCCGTGGTTTCTGATTCCGGCTAGACAGAAAAGGAAAACAATTGTAACAGTGTATGTTGCCACCCGGAGCACAGTTGGCACCACTGCACAGCAGTCAGCACCACAACAGTCAGATGGGCAGAGGCGTAGCCAGGGTTGTCAAAGAAATGGGGTCTGAAGCTAAATGTAGTTGGGCCCACTGCAGTGACATTATAATTATAATTGGTTATTTATAACTTGCTTAATACTCAGAAGTTTCTAAGCACGGACCAGGGATCAAACCAGGGATCAAACCTGTGTTGCTCTTCGTCGTCTTGCTTCCAAGACGAGCGCATTGCTCCTGAGCTATCCTCCCGAGAATAGCACTGCTGTGTGGGCATTTACAGATTTTGGGTGGGCCTTGCCCACTCAGGCCCTACCCTCACCGTACCCTCCTGAGCTATCCTCCAGAGAAAGCGCTGCTGAGTGGGCATTTACAGATTTTGGGTGGGCCTTGCCCGCTCAGGCCCTACCCACACTGTTGCCAAAAGGCATGGAACTATCAAAAGAGGAAGGCAGGAAACATCAACCTCATGTTGGACAAACTCCTCCTACCTCAGCTAAAAGCACTGCACACTGCGGAGATAACGCAAGGACTCGCAAACCACAGCAACCACCACAACACCAGCACAGAAACCGATGCACAGAGAAGCTCCACCCGCAGCAGAGGGACTCCCAGGTGCATTAAAGCTTAAAAAAAACAGATGACGAAACTAGGCCAACCGCGACAGAAATCAGAATGAGACAAGTGCAAGCAGGCAACCCAACAACTACAGCAAACAATATCGAACAATTCTCCAGGCAAAAAATATGGTGTCCAGTCAACTGGTCGAAAAAAAACTGGTCGACTGCAATTTGGTCGACGCAATTTGGTCGAAAACCAAATGGTCGAATTTTTTTTTTTATTTATATATTTATTTTTCGGGTTTTCGTTTAGTATAAAAAGGGGTTTTTAGAGAAAAAAAGGGGGTTGGGGGGGAGACCCCCCAAAAAAAAAAAAAAAAGAGTTAAAATAAAAAAAATAAAAAATTCGACCATTTGGTTTTCGATCAAATTGGTTCGACCATTTGTCTGGTCGACCAATTTTTTTCGACCAAATGTCTGGCAACCAAAAAATATGACGCACGGGTAATCAATGAACAACTCAAGCAATAATATGTTAGACACTTTCGTGCCCACCTCTTACAAGATTCACTATCGGAACAAACCTTCTAGACTAGACCGATGCAAGCAAGGCAAACCAGCCATACAGCAAGTAAGACACACAGCGTCTGCAAACCCCAGCAAGCATTCCACCAAGCCAATCTCCTTCAGAACCAGCCAGACCAACAAAACAACACACCACGTCAAACAGTTGCATGCCCATTAAGTGTGATCGGGGAACGTGTGCCCACAGTGGCACCACCAAATCCTGACCACCCACTGAACCTCGCAGGAACCAGGGTCCTGCACGGCTAGTTGCCCTTGCACTGCCTCCAGGCCTCCCACCCACTTAGGCACTGTATCTGCAACACACTTAGGCACTGTATCTGCAACCCTACAGTCCCCTGCCTCTGCACTTACATGAGCCACCAACCTGGCAGCACTTACCGCATCTTAGCACTGCACTCTCCCCACCCTCGCCCCATGGCACTTCTCCTCTTCCCTCCCCCTCGCACTTGCACAATCTGAATGACACAAGGCCTAGTAAGAACTTTTGTCTTGTCCTCCCGTTGTCTCTCCTTCCTTGTCTTGTTGCACCTAGAAACACTTGTGTACAGGGGCGTTTTAAATTACTTATCATATCATATAAAAGACTGTGCCTTGTCCTCCACTGGGCACATCTCCAACACCTGAAAGTGTGCATGAAAATCCCACCCTGATGGCAAGCACCTGGCAGAAACACAGGTCCATCTCAAATATCCAACCCCTGAAGGCTCTTCCAACAGACTAAGCACCCAGATACCCACAGCTTACCAGGCAACTGGCAGTCAGGCTTCAGGCAAGGGTGCAGTTGGGCAACAGTTTGGTTAGCCATTGAGTAGGAGCGGTTATCCCTAGCTGGACAGAGTGATAATGTTGTACTCGTTTTGCTGAACATATCGGCCGTGCTTGACACTGTAGAGTAGGCCATCAAATCCGGGTGACTAGTGATCTAGAAATAACAGGACACTGAGGATAAATAGGACAGGGTCCTCATCTTCCCAGGCCAAGACTCAACTGACCCCGGCAACTGGGACCCACCAACAATGCCACAACAAGAAGAGCCCCCAAAGGGCTCCGTCCTATCGCAGATAGCTTTTGATATCTGAATGGCGTCTAACCCACCTTAGATCCGGAGTGACAGACATATGGTGAGGACGGACAGCGCCTCTTTGGAATCTTGGGGAATCCATGAACTGAATCTGATAGGAGACATGAGCGAATCAACACCATTATATTCTAAGATCAAAGAACGTCTCGGAACGACACTCGCTCACTTGCACCTCGTCCCCGACGGGACGCCACTGCCTAAGGTTTATGCCAAAATATCAATACAATCGAATTACAATTCGACTCTTAGCCAAGTGAAGAAAAGAGAATCAAGGAATTCACCCAAACAGCAACCATTCCAAAGAATTCCCAAAGAATTTGCACAATTTCCCGCTCTACAAATATTGGAATCGTGAATTAAGCTATAGAAGCAAGTAGAGTGGCTGGATGACATTTCCTATGCACTGCCGAGATGTAGACATGCCTGCTGCATTGCCATGCAACAACTACTATCAAAAGATAATCACCATATCTCCACGTGCTTCCAGGTCCACCAGCCAGCACCATTCGGCATTCCCATCGAGCAAAGAGGGATGGGAACAATTCTCCCTAGCAAGGCCCAGCCTTTGGAATGCTATTCCAAATACCCCCCTTTGAGCACATGTAATTTCACACAAGACACAAGTGGTTAATGTGCAAGTAACTGTGAGCAAGAGGGTGGAAACAGCCAAACACAACAAAGCAAAATACAGTACAAATAGAGTAACACCAAAGGGGAAGAGTAAGGATCTATAGGACTCTGTGGGGAGGAAGGATGGCTCAGGGGCAGCGCGTGCAGCGCAACACAGGTTTGAATCCCGATCCCGTGCTTAGAAACCATTCATTGGTATTAAGTGCGTTATAAAAGAACAATTATAAATAACTTGCTATAGCAATAGATCGGCCATTTATAGATGGAGTAAGAAAGTTGCCGAAAAAAATTGTGACAATTTATGGGTGTGGTAGTTATGGAATCAGAAAAGAGAAACCCCTAAATTTCACTGCACAACGTTTTCTAAGCAGGCTGTCTCTGCATCTGGTCCCCGACTGCGGAATTCCAGTCCAGTCCACATTTGAATATTTCCCGATCTTCTTCCTTACTGAAGAGCTCCAGAATCGTTCTCTGTAGCCTGGTCTTTCTCCCAAGGTCAAGTTTCAGTGCTGCTCTTTTCTCCTTCTCTCCTTGAACATTTCGTTTTTTCACTTTGGGCATCATCACGATTTGGGCGGTATCTCTAAAATGCGGTGGTAACTGTATTACCACCGCATTTAAGGGCTGCCTCTATCACGAGTTAGGTGCTAAACGGTCGGTTTTACTTTTTTTTCTGGAGATGAACATCCATTTAGCACCCTGTATTTGGCATATTTACTGCCAACTGTATTAGCATGCAGTATTTGTCCAATAGATCCAATGGGGACTGGGGATTTACCATTAAGGCCCAACCTGTGATCGGGCGGTAATACCGTCGGACCGGTTAGCACTAACGCTATTACAGTTGGGCAGTATTACAGCGGTGTTACAGCTGGGATGCCGCCCCACTAGTCATGAGGCTTGTCTGCCTGCACTTATTTTTCTTTTTTTTCTTCTTTCATTATTTTTTCCAACCTATTCCCAAATGTTTTTTTTAATTTGCATTATTATTGTCTGAATGTCTTTCTTGGCCTTCTGCTCTTGAAATTACTTTAATATTTCCTTTGATTTGTACAGCACTTTGTCTCCTTACCCAAGGATAAAACAGATCACATTGATTAATAAAATAAACACACCCACAAGTTTCGTTAGTGGGGACAAAATATTGTTAGCATTGAAAGGTAACAAACATGTCATGGCATTGAGTTTCCACTCCAGAATCCCACTGAGCCACCCAAGCACCAACTACCCAGACGCCATCTTCAGGATCAGAAGCCAGACGCTTCCGGCGCACCGTCCTACCAGAAGGGCCTCATCCGGGATCGTGGGGGATAGCTCGGCCGACACGGTGCGGATGGGCGCCAGGCCGGGCAGGGACACGTTGGACAGCCGTCTCTTCCGCACCCCGCTGCAGTTGTTGGGGATCTTGAAAGCGCATCTCTTGTGGTAGTTCAGACCACATCCTAGGGCGAGAAGAAGAAAGAAGGTTAGAGTCAGCGGACCTATCCCATCACCTTCAGACGCAAGCAATGCGGTGTGGAACAACCAGCAGAGGGAGTGGCCTACACACTCAAGAGGGTGCCCCATTAATTCCCATCACCCCATACTCTGGGAAGGAAGGATAGGAAACCTGGAAGGTAGGGGTCTTCAAGAACCAGCAGTAGGGTGTCCTAAATACTCAAGAGGGAGTCCTATTCATTGCCCGTTACCCCACATTGTAGGATGGAAGGGGAGGAAACTTGGAAGGTAAGGGCCTGCAAGGGTTCTATGTTACAACAACACATGTTTTTGGTTGCAGGTAAAAAAACACATTTTTGTTACCTTTTTTTAACGCAAAATGCATGGGGAGACCCCCCAAACCCCTCTCATCTACCCATACCCCACTATTCATATAAATTACCCCAACCCTCTATCTACCCTTTTGCTGCAAAGAAATGCTGGGCAGCTTTGGCACCTCTACATGTTGTAATGATCTGTCATTGTGAAGGCACTGTATTCTATGTTTCAGACTGTGGTCTGACAAAAAGACAGTTATGTGCATCAATACTTGGCCAGACGGCCACCCAGACCTATGCGGCCAAACCTGCCGTGGTTCACCGGACAGCCACGCAGACCTACGCGCCCACACCTGCCATTCACCAGACAGCCATGCAGACCTACACGCCCACACCTGCTGTGGTTCACTGGACGGTCACCCAGACCTATGCGTCCACTCCTGCCGCAGTTCACCGGACGGCCACCCAGACCTACGCGCCCACTCCTACCACGGTTCACCGGACGGCCACCCAGACCTACGCGCCCACTCCTACCACGGTTCACCGGACAGCCACCCAGACCTATGTGCACACACCTACCGCGGTTCACCGGACTGCCACCCAGACCTATGTGCACACACCTACCGCGGTTCACCGGACTGCCACCCAGACCTATGTGCACACACCTACCACGGTTCACCGGACAGCCACCCAGACCTATGTGCACACACCTACCGCGGTTCACCGGACTGCCACCCAGACCTATCGGGCCACATCGGCCGCGGTTCACCAGACAGCCACCCAGACCTACAAGGCCACACCTGCCACGGTTCACTGGATGATCACCTTGGCGTACGCGGCTACACCTGCCACAGTTCAGGACTTCGCAAATACCCAAGAACATAACATACATGATGCTTTTGCAGCTGGTACAGAGGCTGCCATCCTGCCAAAATGAGTGAGGATCATTATCTAATCCCCTGAATTGGTAATAAGTTTGTTTGTTTATTTATATAGCGCTACTAACCTGTAGGTATCTGGGCGCAAAAGTGGCAGCAAAATTAGCAGAAATTGTCACTGCCACTTTTCCCAACACGTTTACAAATCCAGTGGCTATTATGGATTTGAAAGGTGAATTGGTAAGGTAGAGAGGCGCATGTACGCAAGCTTTACTGACCCACTTTACAAATCCCACCGCATTATCACCAGCATGAGATTTTCATGCAATGGATTTCTGTGGAATACGCCTGAATTTACCACCGGGCTTTGCTTTTAATCCGGTATCCCAGTGAGGAGTGCTTTGTGGTGACCGGAGAATTGGCTGCAATAACTGTACGGCTCTGACACTTTGAATTGAGGCGTTTGGCCACGCCCACCCCTACTACAAATCTTGCGCGCCAAGCTCAAACGCAAAAAGCGTGTCACTGTCACGCCACCATACGGCAATGGGAGCAGCTATGGCTGATGCATCGGATGTCCACTGTGTGGCTGGATCAGTTACGCGATCTGTTCTAGCTGAGAACGAGACTGAGGCAACAGCATCAAAAAGAGGAACACCGGTAAGAGAACGCGCACCCACCAAGCACGCAGATAATATGCATCTATATGATTTGAGATATCCGAGTGTTTGTCTGCTTAAAATTATCAAAGCATCACTTGTTCCTCCTAAAAGTGCTCCACCTATACCCTCCAAAATAACTAAAATGTTTCACCCAAAGGCAGAAGGAGAAGTTCCCTTAGCCTCTACTCTGGAATCTCACATCACAACTTCGCTCTCCTGCTTGGGGAGCAAATTGACTGAGGAAGTTGAATGCTCCTTGTTGGCTTCGGAGTCGGTCAATGAGCCCTTGGGTGGTGGGGCCTCCAGCTCCTCTTAATCGTAAAGACGCCTCCAAGCATGTTAGCATTGAGTCTGCTACAAAGAGCTTTGAGGCAGCACCTCTGCGCCTGGAATCCTCTGGGCCTACACTGAAGAGGAGAGAACTGAAAGGCAAAGAAATAGTCATTCATCATAACCACAACTATTTATTAGGTAAAAGTGTACCATGAGCTCCTGAACGACCTATCCATGACTCCACACTGGCCAGCATTGACGCACCGGCTGAGAACGTCGAGGCAGAGGATATAGTCAATTTGAGCAGCAACACTGCATTACTTGCATTCAACTCAGAGGCACAGGTGGCCAACATCAGCTCCTCCTTTATACTATTCCAGACCTTGAAGAGACTGCTTTGCTCGTGATCGACAAATGTGATTCTCAGGGTTCAAAATTAAGGGGAGCTGGTAGCTATTTAGCACCAGCTTTTGGCATAGAAGAGCCTGGTTAGCTTGACACTAAAAGACACCAAGAGCTACTTTGGCTCCTCAGGCCAACCAATGCCGAACAAACACACCTATGTGAATATAACTCTGTTGGTTTGAGACAATGTATAAATAAACATTAGGGCCCCTCTAAATGTCATTTAAAGCATAAGGGGTCATACAAAACAGACACAATTATAGGTTTACATATTATGTGCAAGTTTAATTTGCAGAACACTTTGTACTAGCTCCTTGTCCCGCTAGATTAGCTCCTGGTCCCTGGTTAATGCTGGATTCCCAGGAGCTGCTTTTAGCTCCCCCTGGTCTCTGGTTAATGCTGGATTCCCAGGAGCTGCTTTTAGCTCCTCCTGGTCCCTGGTTAATGCTGGATTCCCAGGAGCTGCTTTTAGCTCCTCCTGCTCACTGGTTAACGCTGGATACCCAGGAGCTGCTTTTAGCTCCTCCTGCTCACTGGTTAACGCTGGATATTCAGGAGCTGCTTTTAGCTCCTCCTGCTCATTGGTTAACGCTGGATACCCAGGAGCTGCTTTTAGCTCCTCCTGCTCACTGGTTAACGCTGGATACCCAGGAGCTGCTTTTAGCTCCCCCCTCTCACTGGTTAACGCTGGATACCAAGGAGCTGCTTTTAGCTCCTCCTGGTCACTGGTTAACGCTGGATTCCCAGGAGCTGCTTTTAGCTCCTGCTTTTCAAATCTCAATTTTGACCCCTGCAGAAAACATCCTTGGAACACTTCTCTCCTGACTCGAGCAACCCACACTGCACCGATAACTGATTAGGCGCGGCAAGATGTCAGCACAACACTTGAAGTGTTGGAAGAAGACGATACCTCCTTGGAGGGGGTATAAGTGGAAAACATTGCCACGCATTTGGCAGACAGAGCTCAATTAGGCACTCAACATCAGGCTGCCTGCCCTACTTCCACTGTGCATACTAACACTACAATCGTGAAGAGATGGAGGCTCCCGGCAGACCACTTGACATCTCTGAGAGTAGTTGACCCCCCCACCCCCCTTGGAAACCAGAATTCGTAAAGGGAAACATGAGCCTCAAAAGAATCGAGGATTGAATAGAAAATCTAAAACCTCAAGGAAGAAAAAATACATTTGACTCTAGATCTTATCTCACTTTGGCACAGGACAATTAACACAATATATGAGATTGGTGATGTTATTCCAAAGAAGCCAAAGGGAAGGAAAAAGCAACAACAAGAAAATCAAGGGAAGTCAGAGGAGTCTGATGCTCTTCCGAACTAAAGGCATTCGCGACTATCGGAAGGGGGGATTACGATCTTCTACCTCCAGATATAATGTGAGCCCAATAAAGGGAAACACGGATCTTACGCGTGATGCATTAGCTTACACAGAGGATTTGGAGCAGTTATTCCATCAGGAGGTTCACAAACCTCTTCAGGATCGCCATGAACCTCAATCTACTGCTCAAACAGCAATACCACACGTAAGCCACGCGATTGGAATAACACTACTATTCGCCTGACTGATGAACTACGCAGGGCATATGTCAAGGTGCCCGGTGAAGCTAGAAACCAGAATACTCCAGTGTTAAACACAGGGATCACATCTCTGAGGATAAAGAGTCTTTTGTGTCATAGCAGCAGCCACCGTCTTAATATATCGGCTGCTCTCAATTGTTTCACTGCATCCTCCCACTACGAGGTGTCGTCTTGGGTGGCTTCGGACTAGCGGATCAAATGGAAGGGTCACTGCATCCTCCCACTCCGAGGTGTCGTCTTGGGTGGCTTCGGACTAGCGGATCAAATGGAAGGGTCACTGCATCCTCCCACTCCGAGGTGTCGTCTTGGGTGGCTTCGGACTAGCGGATCAAATGGAAGGGTCACTGCATCCTCCCACTCCGAGGTGTCGTCTTGGGTGGCTTCGGACTAGCGGATCAAATGGAAGGGTCACTGCATCCTGCCACTCCGAGGTGTCGTCTTGGGTGGCTTCGGACTAGCGGATCAAATGGAAGGGTCACTGCATCCTCCCACTCCGAGGTGTCGTCTTGGGTGGCTTCGGACTAGTGGATCAAATGGAAGGGTCACTGTATCCTACTGCTATCCAGAGGCATAGACAGCGTAGGACCTGAGCGGGCAAGGCCCAACCAAAGTCTGTAAATGCCCACTCACCGTCTCTGTGTGGGGATTTATAGATGGTAATGTCACTGTGGTGGGCTCAACTACATGAGCTTCAGGCCCAATTGTTACACAGTCCTGGCTACACAAGGCCTGTGAAATGCACTGCTGTGACATGCAGAGACGTTTTTATGGGAGGGCAAAAGGGGCACTTGCCCAGGGCCCCACCTTGGAGGGGGCCCCACAAGGCTGCCTGATCTGAAGAAGTAAGATTCCATTCTTCACTAGTCTTAAATAGCACAAGTCAGGATATTTTATGGGATGCTGCTGAGGCTCTAAACTCATTGCCTTTCTGTTTTGGCTAGTGCCTTCTGCCTTGATCAATTCATCATGTATTGTTTTCTGTGTTCACTATGGTATACATAGTTTGTGTGTTCCTTATGGCACAACTCTGTAGCATTCTTTCCTTCCTGTGGGAATTATGTTAATTTTGTGCAATAGGCAACAGTGAAATGCATATTGATTGCCACAATGGTTCAGAAGTTAGCTCAGTGTGTTAAGCACCCATTGGAGAGATATGTGTTCCTATGCAAAATTAGAATATCACATTCCAGCAAGGCTGGCTGAGCCTTTCCTATGTCTGAAGTTCATAAACCTGCCTGCATATGTACTTGGTTTTGCAGAACAGCATCTGCTATTATCAGCAATGTACCTGTACCAGATAGGGGTTGCCATAAAAACTAACATATCATCCGTATGGTGAAGGTCTAGAAATTGGTTTGTTCAGATGGTATTTTGTAAATCCTAGGCAATCGCCTCCAACAATGGCATAAACGGTTAGTCCAAGAGGTGAATAAGTATCCAAATTCAAGACTATGGAACGACAGTGTTCATGTTTGTATCTTAGATTTGCCAGCAGACGATACAGTGATCCTGGTCAAATCATCTTATATATCTAACATTACTGTGCTGTCTTCTGTGAGGTTTGCTTTCTTGCATGCTGCTGGTATCATTTAGCCCATTACTTGATCTTTCTTCTTATGTAGGCCATTTGGGTGGAAGGGTTGGTACAGAAGAGAGCGTACCACATGTTGCAGGCCTCAGGCAAGCATATTTTAAGGTCTGCTTGTTTGACACACATACGGTTTGCTTTTTGGTAAAAGTGAAAGGGTTTTTTGCACGTTTACACATGAAAATGTCACAAGCCATTGTTTTGGGAGTATTTAAAGCTTTAAAATACAAAAGTCAACCCCAGATTAAATTTATTAAATCACATCTATTGTTATGCTGGTTCTTATATACTTACCTTGATGATGGAGAGAATGAAGCTAGAATCATTCCCCTTTTGCATAACACCCTTCTATAATATATTTTTTTAAAATGGTCATGTTTGGTAATGTGATTTGTGTACTTTCCAATTCCGTTTTTGTTATAAAATGAGATTGTTTTAGTTCATGGTAAGAACTGGAAAAGAAAGGGTTCAAATGCAGAAATTGCAGAGTTGACACAAATCCCAGCTTCGCCCCTTCAGCCCTTAACCAATGTGTGATCTTGGGCATCTCATTTGATATTGTATTGCCTAACCTCTCGATATTGCATTCCTAAACCTTTCAAAATTGTGTGCCCTTCCGAGTGATTGCCTTCTCATGGTAGGATCTTCATAAAAGCCTTATTCATGGTTTTACTGTGTTAATAGTGAGCATATTTATATCGCACAACACAAGCATTTGTTCCTTTGATATCTAATGGCAACACTATTTGAAAACCATATCCCACTTCTAATCTCAGTCTGTCTGGATAAAGACACCTTCCTCGTAGCTTCTAATCAGCCTCCACTATCCATGCTACAGTCTGTGTAGCGTTCTCCTTCCTTCCAATTGGTGGTCTCTATCCATGCATGAGCACTTTTGCGTTCTGTGGGGCAGCTAATGTGAGTTCTTTGTCTATTATGGGTTACATGTACCTTTTACATGTGGTCCTGCATTAATACTACATCTACCTTCCTGGATGTTATTGATACAAAGTATCCTGTATGTACTAGACAGTAACCCCTTTGTAGACTGCTAATGTTGGTCTTCAAATGCTACTTGTTTATCATTCTGATTCCATCAAAAATTAAGAGGGTAAGGGGACTTAAAGGGA
Source organism: Ambystoma mexicanum (assembly GCF_040938575.1). Lineage (NCBI taxonomy): Eukaryota > Metazoa > Chordata > Amphibia > Caudata > Ambystomatidae > Ambystoma > Ambystoma mexicanum. Next base: position 48,107,553 of record NC_090940.1, on the reverse strand, counting down.
GTAAACGTGCTTATTACGCTGCAAGAAAGCATATCAACCTATAGGTTGTGAGTTCGACGGGTGGGGGGCGCGACCAGTATTCTTGATCACTTCATTCCTTTGGTTTGGTGGAGGGGGCCCCAAAGATGTCCGTGCCCAGGGCCCCAAAAGTGCTTAAAATGGCCCTGGTGACATGGCAGAAACGTCTGGCCGTGACAAGAAGCGCGATCCTCAGCAATGCCCCATTTTGGAAAGCTTATAGCTGGTGGGACCCTCTTTTCAGATCAGAGACCCACCAATCACAAAAGCTCTTCCAAACACAACTGAAATCTCAGCATCATGGGCCTTATTTTTCCAAACTGTTTGAAAACAATGTGTTCAACATTATTTTAATGTTGCTCTCCCACTATCTTTCCTTTATTACCTCTCGCTCTGGTTCTGTCATTCATTTCTCTCTTTCTACCCCTTTCTCCTTTCTCTTTTCCTTCTCTCTTACTCCCTATTAACTATCTCCTGTTGACTGTGTCTCATCCCATTTCTTGCTTTTTTGTTTTCTTTTTCTCTTGGTTTCTCTCACTCATTGTACTCTGTCTCTTTTGCTCTCTCCTTCTCTTTCGTTTTTCTTTTTTCTCTCTTTTTCTGTCTTTTATTGTCTCTTTCTCACTTTCTCTTTCACCCTCTTTCTTTTTGTGTTTCTCTCTCCCTTTTACTCTGTCCCTTTCTTTTTCTCATTCTCTCTCTCGCTTCCTCTCTCTCTCTTCCTATCTCCCTCTTTTAGCCTTGTCTCTGACTCACTGTTTCCTTTGGCATCGATACTCAAGGGTTTGAGACAAACATAAATAGGACATCATATCATATAAAGTCAACATCCTAAAAAAGTGCACATTCTGAACCAATGAGCCTGTCAAACTCTGGCAAGGATTGTACGTGACCTCATTAACTATATTCGTGATTACATCAAAACGCACCCTGCATAGCCAGCGAATCGAGTGCGTGATTACCGGCCCAGACCCAATCCTATGAGCACAGCTCGCCAACAGGAACGGCCCGTCAACAAGTCTGGTGACACAACAGCTCACATGTACTGAACTACGGTATACGTAGCACACCATGGCCGTGAACACGGGCTGGGAGGATAGCTCAGGGGCAACACATTTGTCTTGCACTTATATGGCCAAATAATAGGAATGGTTATCCCATGAGAATGAATCATTAGTTTATGTATTGGCGTAGCAACAACGAGATTTACAGTTCTTGATTCTATAGTTCCCTCATGGTTGGGTAACTTTGAACCAGTCCAACATGGCTGCCGCATAGTATTTGCTGTATTAACAGCCAGAAGCCATTCTAGTCTTTAAATCACATGAGATTTTCTCTGATCACGTGATTGAAGCGCAATGCATATAGTAAATAATGGGGCATTTTCTATGTTTATTATCAACCTGAGGAAGTCTGTGAAGATGGAGTGCATGGCATTTACTACTCAGTTCTACAAGGGTATTATTATACTCGTTCTAGACATGCTTTCTTGAACTTTTATCATGAATTACCTATACTGGTAAAATAAAGCTTTAACTTGTTGCATTTTTCTAAAAACCTAGTGCTGGGGGTTTCATTACTCTCTCAGCAGCTGTGCAATTTGACTGCTTTATTTAGTGGATATATTCCCAGTTGGACCTTTGACTGGTTCATATTTTAGAGAGTAGATTGCTCTCGACTCTGTTGCACCCACTGCATTTGATAGGCAAGCTCTTTTGTTGTTTGACATATATAACATATATATATATATATATAAAAAAAAAAAACATTGTTAAAGGGACGTTATGGTTACAAGTAAAAGTGAAAAACGAATTTGCCAAATATGGTAAGCTAAGCAACCATAACTAGCGCCACCACTGTGCACTGTTAAGACTAACACCCAGTTCATCAAAGATGACATCACAAATGACATCGCAAATGCCATTCATGGCATCATTGATGACATCACAAGTCTGGGGCACTTGTTCCCTGACATATGTAGGCCAGGTGATTTTCTTCACTGACAGAATATTAAAATTAAGAAGGTGCCCTATATCTAGACGTTAACCTTGTTGCATGTTCTTAAAGTACTTTCCTTAGGGTTTGGTCTCTGCTCATGGTGCACAGACATGGGGAAATGAGCAGGCCGCAAACACACAATTTATTTGTATGCATGAAGATAAACTTTAATGTTATTAACATTTTCTAGTGCTGCTGTTTCTTTCTTCCTTACTTTAGTTTCCCTGTATGTGCCTCTGATTTGTATGCATTGTAGGTCTTCATATGTATTTTTTGTACTAGCACAAGTGTGTAGTAAGTCTTGAATTGTTAGCTAGTTATTGCATGTTTAACATTACTCAAAACTCTGATAAGGTAGCAATCATTATTTTACTATCCAAAATTACAAGATTATAAATCTTTTACTTCTATGGTGCGTGCTGCAGCCATTGCCTATGTTTATGTATGATGATGTTCCTGTATTAACAACAACACTCCAATATAATGTTTTGTTTAGATGAGTGCATTCTTTATAGATTCAGTAGTTCATGATAGGTCTCCCGATCACCCCTGGCATCTTGTTACCAACATTATAAACACAACCGCTTGTAGGGACTTTTCATCAAAATTAATTTCATATCTTAATTAGTGATGTCATCAATCATATTTGTGATATCATCTTTGATGTCCCGAGTGCTAGTCTTAGTAGTGCACAGTAGTGGCGCAAGTTATGGTTGCTTAGCTTACCATAACTGGCAAATTTCAGAGGTTTTTCGGTTTTACTCGTAACCATAACGTCCCTTCAACAACGTTTTTTCAGTGAATTTCATAGGCTTTTATTAGTGCAACTTAACCATAACATCCCTTTAACTGCGTTTTTCATGGGTTTTTACGAGTGCATGCTAATTTCCTACAACTTACTAACATCATACTTTTCCCAATATAGCAACATTTGTGTCCAATTTAGAAAGTTTCACCTTTTCCCACCTTCTAATATAATTTGTAACACTATATATACACTTTTTGCTACTTTTTCCAATGTTTTTGCATTTGTCGATGTTCATGAACATCTGATGTCATCGCACACTTTTCAGAAAGTGTCACGTGACAATGAAGAGGACCAAGAAGTTGAAGTAGAGGAAGTGGCTACCTCTAGCACCCAGAGAAAATCATGGGTGTGACAGTTCTTTACCACTGTTGGGAATGTACCAAAGGCTAAAGCTACCAAAGTGAAATGCACACTTTGTAGTCAGTCGCAGACTACCTGGACAGTATTCCTATGGTACCACTTCAATGCGCCACCAGACCAAATCCAACCACTGCAATGCTCTCATAAAGGGTGTTCCTTTCTTAGCAAGTAGTAGGCTGTCTTCCTCCACCCCATCTTCCTCAACCAATACTGTAACCACACAGCCTACTTCTGTGGGACACAAAATCCCACCAGCTCCCTTGCAAGTGATAAAAGAGGCTGTTGATCCATATCTTTTGAAGACAACAGTCCTCTGTGTATATACTGCAACACACCACTCTGCAGGGGGAAACAAGAGCAAAGTGCTTTTGAAGCTGTAATCAAGGAGCATGAGAAACACTGCCCCCTACCTTAGATGTAACACTCGCGCAACATCTTCCCCTGCCCACCTGCCCCCACCATATTAGTGGTTGGTGCCTCTTCCCTCATTTCCCTCCCCACCTTACTTTCTAACCTCTCCTCCAAAAAAAGTTCCTTTAGGAACCACCTTTCACAGTTAAAAAATAGAACTTAAAAAAAAATCCTATAGACTCCATCTACTTTACTTTTCTCAGTAAAGTACATAGACTAAATGAGATTATCCAACATTTCTGTTACATTTTGTGTTATGCTAATGGAAATAATATGGCATTCAGCCCCCGTTCCATGGACTAGTAACGGGGGATAACGGCCCGGCAGCACACGTTATCAGCCCAAGCGAACAAAGGGTCGGCCCAAGCAAACAAAGGGTGGATAACGAGGGCTCCGGACTGTTGTCCCCAGTTACAGCCCCTGCAACGGGGGATGAAGGGCATTAGCACTCTGGGATGCCAAAGCGGTAACCTGGGGTGCTAAAAAAAAGGATTTTCCTCCCTACAGCGGGATGCGTGCATCATCCTGCTGTAGGAAGGAAAATCCTTTTCTAAGATGGCCGCCATGGAGATGGAAGGCGGGGCACCATACAGAGCCCCTCTTCCCTTTCCATGGCTGCCTGTAGTAGGTGAAGAGAAAACCCTATAACCAAATTAACCTTGCACACACCAACTGCCACATCACAATCCTTTACAAATCTTTCCCATCTACATTTCCCTTACTTATCTCAAAACATTGTACACAATGCTCCTATAAATGCAAATATGCATTATGCAGTGAAAGAAAGGCATACATGGAAGGGGCAGTGCGGATGGGCAAGTGTTCATGAGAACCCAGGAGGGAAATGCCAAGGTATGCCAAGGTGGGACGCCACTGGCTAACTGCTGGAGCTGAGGAGTCCCAAGGCTGGGGTGCATCTTAACCGTAGCATCCCTTTAACAAACTTGTTTCTGTCATTTTAATATAGATTTGTAAGTAAAAATGTTTTATCTTGTTACATCACTGTATATAAGTAATTAACAATTCCTCTGTTCACATTTATGAAAGAACTATAAAGCTCCTTTAAGAAACATATTTTTTGCGAACAAGGGGCAGTACGGATAGGCAAGTGGTCATGAGAACCCAGGAGGGAAATACCAAGGTGTGCCAAGGAAGGGCGCCACTGGGAAACTACTGGAGCAGAGGAGTCCCAAGGCTGTGATGCATCTTAACCATAACATCCCTTTAACAAAGTTGTTTTTAATAGATTTTTATAAGTGAAATGTTTCATGGTGTTACATCACTGTACATAAGTTATTAATAATTCCTCTTTTCACATATATGGAAAAACTATAAATCTCCTTTAAGATACATATTTTGTGCAACACATACATATGTCTGTCAATATCAGCAGTGCCTACTGAGGATGCAAATCATCTTTCAATTGCCTACGGCATAAGGCTCAACCATAACCAATGCCCAAGCAAACCACCCCTGTTATTCACTGCACCTACCTGGCATGCCAGCTCAGTGTCTACTAGGCCCTAATAATGTAACCAATGGCCAGTGCCCATGGCTTGCAGCCATGGCCAGTCTCCAAATCCATGGTGCATGGGCTTCGGCCAAGCCACATTCCCCAGTAAGCAAATCAGAGTACACATTTGCGTTAGCTGATGGCCAGGCCCACTACCCAGACACCAAATGTATATCACCAGTTTTTATACTTGCATTCTTACACTTTGGAAAAATAAAACACAACACATATTTTCAAAAGCATGCTTTCATGTCCTTGCTAATGCTTGTCGCACAAGTTTGTTGTAATTTAGTCCACCACTTCACGCTGCAACCACAAGCAGAATATTGTTTCTCATGAAAACCTACCGCTTTGCCCATGCTGCATGCCCCAATAAGCAAATTACAGTACACGTTTCTCCTTGCTGACGGCCAGGCCCATTGTCCAGACACCAATGTTATATCACTGTTTTGTGTACTTACATTTTCACACTTTCAAAAATGTAAAATACAGGATTTATATATGCAAAACCATGCTTTGAAGTTCTTGCTGATCCTCCTTGTGCATACTTGCTGCAATGCCATCCAGCATTTCAAACTGTACACTTACAAACAGATTGTTTTCCCCTTTGAAACCTATCCAATTTCCAAAAACCATACCACATAGCCGGCCACTGGTTGCCATGGCCACTTTAACCCCATTGCTAGTCCCTCGTGGTCATGGCCACTAGCCAGATTGTCGGGGTCATGGCCATGACCCGGACAATGTGGCCACTGCCCAAGGCCAAAGGCTATACCTCAGGCACGAAAAGTATATCACTTTTTTTGTACCTACCTTATGACACTTTTCAAAAAATAAAACACAGACAAATTTGCCAAACCATGCTTTCAGGACCTTGCCAATGCTCCTTGCTCGAATTTGCTGCAAATCCGCCCCTTTGTTTTATTTTTTTAAAAATGACAAAATGTATGTACATAAAATAGTCATATAACTTAGCCCCCACTTGACAAAATCCATTCAGACTTTGCACAAACTTTCAAGGTTCGGTCTATAATCTTTCAGAAAACCTTTGTCCACATTCTTCAAACAGCAACAAACTTATAAGCCATCTAGACATTTTGAGACCCTGCCCCCTAATTTTTCCCCCTCTTGACAAAATCCCACCAGCCTTTGTTAAAACTAAAAATATTTAGGTCCAAAATCGTTTAGCAAACTTTTGTGCAGATTTGTCAAATGGCACCACATTTGTAAGCCTTTTAAATATTTTGGTTTCCCCCTCTAATTTTGTTCCCTCTTGACAAAACGGCACCACACTTTGCATTCAGCGTCAGGACTAGAATGGAATTCCCAAATTTCATGCAGTGTCATTGAGTGGTGCCAAAGTTATCAGCCATCCAAAAATGTTTTTTCACCAACCCCGTAATGCAGAAATAGGCATAGATGCCCCCAAACATTTTATTTGGCCGTGAACATCACAGGACTGCCCTGGACATGCGGAATGTTCGCGGACATCTGAGTTGAACAAGCACCCATTTTTTGGGCTCTTTAGGGCCATATCCCATCCTCATCACCCATCACCTCCCCAAAGATTGTTTGATAGGTTTGACAAGTGCAATGTCATGTTTTTTAATAAGCTTTACCGCGATGTTCGCGGACACCAGCAGATGTCCGCAAATCCAACATGGCGGGCGTTTCCAAATATCTGACGCACCTCAAGTTTTTTATTGACCAATCAGCGGGCGCGTCCAATGTCCATGGACCTCATGCCATCCTCTGGGCCAATCGGATGTCCGTCCATGGACCAAACAGGCAAATAAGAACCCAGAAGTCAAACATTTTTTGGGACCTATTTTTTGGTTGTTTTAAATAATACTACTGGACGGATCTACACCAAATTTACGAAAGCAAGCTTTTGGGACCAAGCCGCTGCTCCTGCCGCAAATTTGGTGAAAATCTGTCCAGCGGTTTGGGCTGTAGGTGTGAGCAAAAGTTGTTTTCCATTGCATCTATGGGAAAAAAACACACATTTTGGGACCCCCCTATCACTTTGCCCACCCCTTGATAAAACCTCACCAAATGTTGCAGGATCTATATGACAGGGCATATACTTGTTTTGCAAAGTTCCGTGAGGATTCATCCAGGGGGCTCCAAGTTATAAGCCTCCCAAAAAGTTCTCTTCCTATGGGTTGGGCACAACTTAACCATAACAACAGGGCCACTACATCATGCCATATATATATATATATATATATATATATATATATATATATATATATATATTATAAACCTTACATCTCAACACTTCTTTCTCCTTTGAAGAACTAAAAGTACTCAAGCTGGGACTTAATTTCTGTCCCTCCTCCCCCTACAACTATGCAGAAACCAGGATAGATTTTGACAGATACATGAGAACCTTTGAGGGGGGTACACCCCTTTGGTCATAGAGGACATGCACATACTACGCAATCTCATCCATCTAGAATCGGAATGGCAAGACAACGAAGACATAAGTGATCCACAATGGGATCTTATGAATATACAGATTGGCCTAGCAAAAGGAAATTGAAACTTAAGTCATGCTTCAATCCCATGTTCAACCCAGGGGGGCACGTTGAGGCCTTCCAAGATTTCGTTATTAATGACCTGAAGAAATTTAGGAGAAAAAAGATTTCAACCAAGGACAATCTGACTAGCAGAGAGCACGAGATCTTGTCTAAAATTTGCGCACTAGAAGACTATGTAATTAAACCATCGGATAAAGGCACCAACATAGTCATCATGAATCGGCAAGATTACATCAATGAAGCCAACAGACAACTCAGAGATACAGACTGTTATGCGCTATTAGATGCAGATCCTACAACAGAGATGAATGATAAATTATTCAAGCTACTGAGTGTATGCAAAGAGAGGGGTCTACTCGATGAAATGTGCAAATATTTGCACCTGAAATTCCCAGTGATGCCCACCATCTATTTTTTACCCAAGGTGCATAAAAACAAAACAAGACCACCTGGGAGGCCCATAGTCACACTCTGTGGAGCCCTTTTTTTGAACATTTCCAAATTGGTGGATGAAACATTAGTGAATTCTGTGACTAGCTTACCGTCATACTTAAAAGACACCAAGGATTTTCTAAACAAAATCGACGGAATCCCCTGGGAAGAAACCTTTTTGTTAACAACACTGGATGTAGTCTCTCTTTATACATCGATTAAACACACAGATGGTTTGAAATCATGCGAGTATTTCCTTCAAACCAGATCACTCAACTATTTACAACATGGGAAGATGATTCTAGAGATGATAAAACTATGCCTGACCAAAAATAGTTTGCTGTTCAACAAGAATTTGTACACACAGTTGCAGGGTACAGCGATGGGGACTACCCTCGCCCCTCTGTATGCCAATCTGCAAAACTATGGGCTGGTGGGAGAAGTTCGCAGTATGGTGCCCGGAAAATAGTCACTATACAGACAAAATTGTACTTTGGCTGCATTATAGAGATGACTTATTCATTATCTGGGATGGAACTAGTACAGAATGTTTGGAGTTTGTTAATTCATTGAATGTAAAGAAATTTGATTTGCAGTTCACCGAATTCCACAGCAAGACTGCTATTGTCTACTTAGATATTCTTGTAACTGTAGCACAAGGTGTACTAGTGACTGAACTCTATAGAAAACGCACAAGCTCCAACATACCATTACACGCTAAAAGCAACCATCCCATAGCCCTCAAGTGGAGCATACCCTACAGCGAATTTATTTGTATAAGACGTAATTGTTCCCAAATGGAGACGTTTCATAAGGAATGTAGATACATAGCCACCAAGTTCCAGGAGAGAGGTTATCCTAAGAAAGTGTTGGAAAGAGCATACAGTAAAGCATGAGAGAAGGATCGCTCCATTTTACTGATGTCGAATGTGGTGACCCAGGAGGACCCAGATCTCACAGATACAAGACTTATCTTGACATACAGTAAAGCCTCTACCAATATACAACATATAATGCACAAACATTGGCACATACTTAAACAAGATGAACATCTGGGTAACATCCTGAGCAGCAACATTAACATCACCTTCAGACGCTCTACCTTGCTCAAAGACAACCTAGTATCCAGTTACATGACCCCCAAAACCATTTCAGCAGGCCAAAGTTGGCTTAGTATTAAATCAGATCAAACTTTTCTGTCAACATTATAAGAATCCCTTGTACAGAGTTTTCATGAAAAGTAAATGCACATATGATGTTATCAGCAATGTCATCAGTGACATTTGTGATGTCATCTTTGATGTCCTGAGTGTTAGTCTTAGCAGTGCACGGTGGTGGCGCGAGTTATGGTTGCTTAGCTTACCATAACTGGTGAATTTCTGGCGTTTTTCAGTTTTACTTGGAACCATAACGTCCCTTTAACAACGTTTTTTTACTGAATTTCATAGGTTTTTAGTAGCGCAACTTAACCATAACGTCCCTTTAACTAAGTTGTTTTACTGAATTTCATAGGTTTTTAGTAGAGCAACTTAACCATAATGTCCCTTTAATGTCCCTTTAACAAAGGTTTTTTTTACTAAATTTCATAGGTTTTTATTAGTGCAACTTAACCATAACGTCCTTTTAAATGGATGAAGGCCATTAGCACCCTAGGTTCCCTGCGGCGTCCCGGTGTAGGAAGGAAAATCCTTTACCAAGATGGACACCATGGAAAGGGAAGGCGGGGTTCCATACAGGGCCCCTCTTCACTTCACAACACGTGTGCGCGGTCTTCACAGCTACGTGTTTTCCACAACGCGTGTGCGTGATCTTCACAACTACGTGTTTTCCACAGCGCGTGTGTGCAGGTTTCACTGCTATGTGTTTTCCGTTAATGCCTGTGCGCGGTCATCAAATCTGCATGTTTTTCTTCAACGCGCGTGCGTGTTCGGATAAGGCACCTCTAAGCTTAGATTCATCTGTTTAGAGAGCGTGTCTGATTTTGAAAAATATACACTGATAAGTGCTTCATTCAACACGTGTGTGCGGTCTTCTCACTATGTGTTTTCTAATACACGTGTGCATGCTCTTCGCAGCTATGTGTTATCTACAGCGCGTGTGAGCGGTCTTCGCAGCTATGTGTTTTCTACAGCGCGTGTGCATGTTCGGATGAGGCGCGTGTGAGGTCGGATTCATCTGTTAAGAGCACGCGTGCGAGTTTGAAAAAGATACACTGCTACGTGCTTCCTTCAACGCATGTGCATGCTTCATTCAACGCATGTGGGTGGGTGGTCTTCTCAGCTACGTGTTATCTACATCGCGTGTGTGCAGTCTTTGCAGCTATGTGTTTTCTACAACGCGTGTGCGTGGTCTTCGCAGCTATGTGTTATCTACAGCACGTGTGAGCGGTCTTCGCAGCTACGTGTTTTCTACAGCGTGTGTGCGTGTTCGGATGAGGCGCGTGTGAGCTCAGATTCATCGGTTAAGAGCGTGCATGCGAGTTTGAAAAAGATACATTGCTGCGTGCTTTCTTCAACGCGTGTGCGTGCTTCATTCAATGTGTGTGCGTGGTCTTCTCAGCTACGTGTTATCTACAGCGCATGTGCGTGGTCTTCACAGCTACGTGTTATCTACATCGCGCGTGTGCAGTCTTTGCAGCTACGTGTTTTCTACAGCATGTGTGCGCGGTCTTCACTGCTATGTGTTTTCCGTTAACTCCTGTGCGCGGTCATCATTTCTGCGTGTTTTCTTCACCGCGTGTCCGTGTTCGGAAGAGGCGCGTGTGCGAGTTTGAAAAAGAAAGTGTCTGTGCGTTTTGACTGGTGCGGTATATGTCAAAAGCAGGTGAAGTAGTTGTGCGCGTCCGCTTTACTGCGTGAGCGTGGTCTACACCGCTATGTGCTTTCTTCGTGTTTGGATGTTTTTTAGTTAACACGCTTTTTTGCTTCTTGCAGCCATATTCCATCCCATCCTCATCACCGCTCACTTACCCAAACATTATTTGATAAGTTTGACGAGTGCAATGTTGAGTTTTTTTATACGTTTTACCGTGATGTCCGCGGACACCGGACGAGAATCCAAGATGGAAGACGTCTCCAAAAATCTGCCGCACTTCACGGTTCACCCCAGTCAATCGGAGAGCACGTCACATGTCCACGGACATGACACAAGCCGTTTGGCCAATCCCTGTCCTGTCCGCGGAGCGAACAGGGAAGTGTGTCTGCAGAGTGGACATAGATATCACTAATTTTTTTGCCTTACGTTTTGGTCATTTAAAAAAGAACTACTGGACGGATTTACACCAAATTAACAAAAGCACGCTTTCGGGACCAAGCCGCTGCCCTTGCTGCAGATTTGGTGAAAATCCGTCCACCGGTTTGGGCTGAAGGCGTGAGCAAAGTTTTTTCCCATTATGTCTATGGGAAAAACAGAAGTTTTGGGATCCCCCCTATAACTTTGCCCCCCCCCGGACCAAACCTCACCAAACGTTGCAAAACAGTTCAGAGTGGGTCATATACTTTTTTGCAAAGTTTGGTGAGGATTCGTCCAGGGGGAGCGAAGTTATAAGCTGCCCAAAAAGTGTTCTTCCTATGGGAATAGCAACTTAACCATAACTACACGGCCACTAACGTGGCCGTGTAATATACATATATATAAAAAAGCTCAAGGATGCCTACGGAAATCTGTTTCAAACACCAGCTTTTGGCACTAGATCGCAGCACACTTAAATGCACATAGAGAGACCACACCGGGTGCACATTGTGGGCCGATGAAAGCATAATGAGATGCCATGCTCCTAGAAAGAGTTATTTCAAAGATGACGCTGCAGAACCGACAAATGCATTGTGGGAAGCAACAGTTTCAAAGCAAGGAGCATGCTATCAGCGGTCAGCTACTAATGCCGTGTTAGGCAGAATCACCTGCAGTACCCTTTGGGAACACTACAGGCAATTAGGACTACAAGTGTCAGCACGATTTCACCTTTGGTACAAGCCTGTACTACACAGTAAAGTGGTAGCTGAGCAGCCAGACTTAGCTCAAGAGTTTAAGTGAGCAGTTGAACAAGTTACACAAAGGACCAACCAATACAGTGATTCAAGTATACACTTACTCAAGGATTCTTGGTAAAAGAATATACATTTATTTACTCAGTCAGTTAGAAAACATTACACTAGCACAAGCAGCTCAATATCACACACTAATACACCACAAAAATCCAACTGGTGAGTAAATGAACATGTTTAGCTCCAAAATGAAGTGGGAGCAAAACGGTACTTCAGATACTTAATAAAGGAAGGAAAAGACAAGGTTATAAGAATAGACAACCCAAATACATTCATAGGCAGTGCAAAGGGTTTCAGTTCAATACAACCAGCAATTCTTCTCAATAGGCCTGGGCCAAAGTCATTGGTTCAGAGTCTTTTGTATAGGATAGCACAGTTCTGGTATATAACGGTTAAGTCTTTGCCACAGATTTTTAAAGGATTTGGCTAGGCGAAAAGTTTGACAAATGTTTAGGGAAGGACAAGCCTTCGTAGTTGAGGAAAGTTTCACGCACTTTCTCGATGACCGAAAAGATTTTCGGACCGCGTTTGCACAGTACCTTGTCAATGAAGAAAGCTGTAGCTGAGGCAGTTCGAGCAGATCTCGCTGTTCCGGAGTTTCAGTCGTGGGGACAAGAAGGAGGACGTCGGGAGGTTCCTGCACTGCCCAGCGAAGAGGCTAACAGCTGTAGCAAGACATCGGTTTAAGGTGTGAGTGTCTTAAAGTCCACAAGCTGGTTTCCTTCTCTCTGGCTATCCGGTTTTCAACAGCACTCTGATGAAAATTCAACCGGAATAGTACGGTGTCCAGGTGCCTTGCGAGTTGGTTGTTCCCACCAAACTCAAGGGAAGAAGTTAACCTTGCAGGGCTTCTCTGTCGTCAGAGTTTCAGGCAATTCGGACCTACAGTAGGGCTTCACTGGTCGTCCAGGAGTGGCAGCAGTCCTCTTCCTTCCTCTCCTCTTCAGTTCTTTCGTTCCAGTGGTCGAATCTGCTTCCCAAGTCCCAGAGACCTGCTTTTAAACAGTTTTCCCCCATTCATTCCAGCCTAGCTGCCACTCACCCAGCAGGGTGGCTATCCTTGCCGGACAGCCAGCTAGCCAATCGCGCCAGAGTGCATTCAGGTCTCCTAGTAGACTAAGCACATGGAGTTTTGGGCACCTCCCTCACATTCTGTCCACCCCAGACACTCATGCGCCAGAGGAGGGCTTCAGCACTGAAGCCTGCCAAAGGCCAAGGAAAAAAGGGACCAAACCTGGTTTGGCACGCAGAGACAAACACAAGAAGGACCTTTCTAAAAGAAATGGTGAAAAAAGATGACCAGAGTCTGTTTTTACAGATAGGTCTTGGGCGCCATATTGAAAAACAAGGCTGACTCTATTTTTAGCTCCCGTTGTTAGCGGTCGGGAAAAATTATGGTAGTTTGATCTAAACCACTGCCACCAGCCATTTAAAGTAGGAAAGGGTAACATTTTACTGTTACATGAGTGTTTTGACTCAGGGGAAGCTAAGCAACCCCTCCAGCACTCTATAGCAAGATAGTGTGTGCTGGGTTTGTAAATTTAAAGAGACTAGTAAAGTCAATTTAACTCTACATGCTCTGGGAGACAGAAGTCAGTCCCAGAGAAGGTATTTAAACCTCGGGGAGTCTGAAAGACACCCCTGTGCCACTGCACTGAGGGTGCTGTGTGACACACAAGAAAAAGATGATGCCTATGGAGATGTTTAGACTCCATAACCAAAGAACACAAAAGTAAAACATACATAAAAATGAAAAGTTCAAAGCCCCAAAAAATAGCAAAAGAGCTGGAGGGCTCTAAGGTAGAGGGAATGTAGCGCTTGTGTGAGAAATCTCCCTAACATGCCTTAAGGGCGTATGTCCACAAAGCACACTCCTCATAGCGTTTCTTTCATATTTCCAACCTGTTGCGTCTCCATGGTGGGGGCGGTTCAATGTTTGGGGCGGGACATCCTATGGAAGTTGATGGAGAAAGACCATTGTTTTGAAGGATAAGGAATGTTTGCTCTGAGAGTGATCGCCGCAAGTCTAGGGCAAGGCACATGCTAGGAGGTTGAAACCCTCCAAATTAGGGTGAGTAGTAGTTGAGAGGTAAATGTTATGTTCAGGATTGCTTGTTGTTAATCAGGTTGCTCAGAGAGGCAGTGCCAGTACCGGATTCGATGTGTGTGTGTGGCTGCGTGCCCACGAATCCTGCCACCGGAAGTTGACATGTGCACGCGTGCGTGCCCATTACCCTTCCCCTTATTTATGTGAAACTGCAGGGCTCTGGGGAGACTTTGCTATTTTCGTCGGATGTCGCCAGAATTAACCACTAATTACACACCGTCCTTGGGGGGCGAGGAGCTGCTTGTGTGGAGAATTATATTAACACTTTTCTAGCCATTGGTTACAAACGTGAATCCGCGCCGGGAGACACCGGCCGATGAAAGAAGTTTACACAACAGCGAGTTTCTCCCTCTCTGCATTCTGGGACGAGCCAACAGCCCCCCTCGCCCCTAAGGGACCCCGCACCCAAGACACTGCGGAAGCTGCTCTTTTCCAGAGCTCTCTGGCTGTGCACGCGGCGTCCCATTAAAAACAAGCTGGGCACGTGCTGTGGCAAAACGCACACAAACCCGCACACAGCCTTTATTCATTATGGAGGGGCTTTTTGTTCAGCCGTAATGATCTTGAAAATCCAATTTGTTTTTGCTTATAAGTCGCGCATGTTTAGCGATGTGCACCCCGGCAGGAGTGAGAACCCTCTCTTACAGTAGATAACACGGTGACACAATGACACCCCAAAACAGCGCTAGTTTAAGGGCAGCGGCGTATGAACTTTTTTTTGGGAGGGGGCGGCTTACTCCCCTCCCGGTTTCCTGTGTGAGGAATAAGCGGGGATTTCTTGACCCCCGCTTTCCTGAGCAAGAAGGCAAGGGCTCGTGCATTTTTCTTCCCCCAAATGCTATCTGCCCCAAGTTCAAATGTTAAACCATCACAGCTGAGTCTGGCCCCGGAAACCTTTCAACATGAACGGTCGCCGCCCTGCCAATTACCGTATGTGCACAGGGGGGGACGAGGTGGGGGCCCCTGTGAAGCTGAACACGTTTGCCCATTATCCTGCCCTCGCCCCCCTACTACAGACTTGGCCAAGGGAGAACCCCTGGACAGTAGACCACGTGCTGCTCCTTTTCTGCAGGGATGACGCGCCGCCCTACTGCCTTCAGTGAAAATAAATACCAGCGAAAATATGAAAATATATAGAATATTGTGCTATTGGCCAACACACCGCAACTCAGTTGGAGGGTAAGTGCATCGTTTGTTTTTTAAACTAAATCTAGTCACGTTTAAGGGACACAAAGGATGCAGCACTCAGACTTAAAACAATTGGGCATTGGGGGAATATTATTGTCAGGGTCCTCAGACCTTCCCTTGTGCCCCGGAAAGGTTGTGTCTTTTAAGCATCCTTTTGTAGGGTCCACCAAGACTTGATTTTCAGCGAGCGAGGCAGCAGAAGTGCTAGCCATGAATGCCCAGCACCCTGGCATCACCGGAGCTTGGCAGAACGTCCTGGTCCTCATTTAACTCTGCATAGTTCCCTAGACCTCATGGACCATCGCGCCACACCAGGGCCCTCACAGGACTTTCCACGGCACTCTAGCCCGCATAGACCTTGGGACATGGATGACCGCGCACCAGATGTGCCCCAACAACTCCAAAACCGAGCTCTTACTCCTTGGTCCACCCCGTGCTAGATCTAAACTAGACCCCCGCTATGCGATCGGTGTCATTGACAACTGCAAAATCTTGACATGGCGCAAGGTCAAAGCCTTAGGTACTCACCTGGTCTCCTCCTTGATCTCTGATACGCAGGTCAACAATATCGTCAACACTACTCTAGACCACCTGGAGCTACTCAGGCAGGTTAAACCATTTGTTTCCAAGAAGAACTGCGAAACCTTGACACAGCGCAAGGTCAAAGCCTTAGGTACTTACCTGGACTCCTCCTTGAGCTCTGATACGCAGGTCAACAATATTGTCAACACTACACAAGACCACCTGGAGCTACTCATCCAGGTTAAACCATTTGTTTCCGAGAAGAACTGCGAAACCTTGGCCAGAGCAGCGATTCTATCCAGAATCGATTATTGTAATGTGCTTTTAGGGGGCGCAACCAAGGTAAACCTCTGTACACTTCAAAAAGTCCAGAATGATGCTACCCGCATGAGCGAAAGCGTGACCTGCGGAGACCAGATTTCAGTATACAGAAAACCTCCTCATTGTCTTCAGTGAATCCAGAGTCCAATTTAAGATTCTTTCTTTGGCACTCAAGTGCACCCACAGCAAAGCTCCAACATATCCGAAAGAAAAACGAGCAAATAACCAGCCGCAAAGAGTCCTGCGATCAAGCAACAGTCAACTGCTTGCCTGCTTCCCTGCCCAAAGCCGAACCGAGTCAGGGTTAATGGAAGACCTCTCCCTTTCCTGGCGGCCTCGGCTTGGAATTCACGTCCTTTGGCGCTACGAATGGAAAAGAATTTACTGCCCTTTCGTAAACAATTAAAAACGATACTGTTTGAATAAACTATCTCCTCTCATCTACTCTTGGGCCGGTCGGTGCTTTATGTTTTATCTTGTGTGTCTTCGTCGCGTCCTGATGCCTGTCGGGTTTTCAAAATGTAACAAATAAATAAAAAAATAAATCACTGCTGCAACCTCAGTTAAGCATTTGAAGTACTTGGCCCGTATAAGACTTTCCAAGGCACTCTAGCTCCTACAGACCTTGGATCTGTGCTGCAGCCTTAGTTGAGCTTTTGTAGTAAATAGCCCTTATATAACCTTCCTCTGCACACTAGCCCCTATAGACCTTCGATCAGTGCCACGGCTTTAGTGAAGCATTAATAGTATTTGGCCCTTATAGGACTTTCTGCGGCACTCTAGCCCCTTTACTCCTGGGATGAGTGCTGCAGCTTTAGTTGACGGATTGAAGTACCTGGCCCTTATATGACTTTCCACTGAAATCTAGCCCCTAAAGACCTTGGATCTGTGCTGCAGACTTAGTTGAGCACAATGGGAGGATGTCTCGGGAGGATAGCTCACCAGCAATGTGCTCTCCTTGGAAGCAAGACGACACGGAGCAACACAGGTTCGATCCCTGGTTTCCGCGCCTAGAAACCTCTTGGTATTAAGTGCGTTGTAAATAACCTATCATATCCAATGAGCACACACAGTAAATGACACTACAAATTACTCTCAGTCAGGTGTATCTATCAAAATTACATATACATTTATTAAAGACCTTTTAAGTAAAACACACAATAGAATCAAAGCAATAGTAACCAAACTAACACAATCATAGTTATCAAACATATACAATAACAGTTGACCTAAAGGAATATTACACAGTAGAGATCCACAACATCCAAAGAAAGGGGTCACACAGTGCAAATATCATTTAAGTAGTCCTGCACCGATCATTCCCTAACTAAGAGGCAGTCCAGTCCCTAAAATGAGTGGAGCCTTGAGCTCTAAACTACTTTCGTTGCTGGTGCTCACGATCATGCGGTAGAGTCAAAACAAGGTCTCTTGCAGGGGCAGTAGCGACTCGGGAAGGGGGTAAAACAGTGAAGAATAAGTTCCCACTATTTGAGGAGGGTCTCCCCAAGAAAGCAGAACAGGATCCAAGAGTTGGGATTAGCTCGGTAGCACAGGCTACCTTGATAAAGAAGAGTGGCCCTCAGGGGACACTCGTGCATAAAAATGGATGGATGCGCAAGGGGCCACCGGTAAGGGTTGTAAGTACTCACCGATCCTCGGCGCACTCCAGGCCAAACTATGCCAGTCGAGTCCACTTTGGTCACAGGTTCAAATACTGCAGTTGCGCGGCTCTGAGGCTTTCAGGGGCTTTGTTCCAGGAATGATTCTGTGGCGGGACAGTGGCCATTTCTCAGCTCTTGATGAAGGGATCAGACCATTTCCACTGCAGAGAGTTGGGGGGGGGGGGGGTGAGGGAGGGTGCACGACTGTGGGGAACCCACAAAGTTTGTCACCACAGCTGGGCGACACAGTGACTGCGTATGCTCGGGTTCAGACGTACTCTCCTAATTCCAGACTTAGCAATGTTAGGTGTACAAAAACTCGGCAGGAGAGTGCCTTATTAACACAGCTTACAGTCCCCAAATGCTCAAGTATCAGCTCGAGACAGTGGCGGTTCCAGGGCAAAGGTCCCATATGAGCTGGTGACTTCACTGGATGGTCCAGGAATACTTCTGAGCAGGTTAAG
This sequence comes from Ambystoma mexicanum, assembly GCF_040938575.1. Classification (NCBI taxonomy): domain Eukaryota; kingdom Metazoa; phylum Chordata; class Amphibia; order Caudata; family Ambystomatidae; genus Ambystoma; species Ambystoma mexicanum. The sequence goes on along the minus strand of NC_090940.1, from coordinate 48,089,164 downwards.
TTGGAGGTGCCGAGAATAGTTAGTCCCACTATTCCAATGGGTCGAAGTGCCCTTTGCAGACCTTCTAGGTTCAATCAGAAACAGGGGGTCCAATGGGACGACAACAGGCTCAAGGTGGCAAACTTTCCAGCGGGTCACCAGCAGTTTGTCGGCTCTGCTTCTTGGTTTTAGGATACTTGGCTCCTTTACTAAGTTTGGTGTGTACTCAGAAGTTCAACCTAGAATGGGTGTAAGATGCCTTTTGTTATCCAGAATCTCCTTCGCGCCAAAACAAAGAGGACCCAATGAGAGATCTGCTCACATACAGCCATCCCAGATGTGGAACAATCACGGAACACGGTGGTCCCAGTCATTCCCAGCACACCAGACATCCTGGCACCCAGGATGTGTATTGGAACTAGACAGTCCAGCCCACATCCGGAAGGTACACACACTAGGCATGCAGAAGCCCGTGAAAGCTTCGGTTTGCGCCGGGGTCTGCATGACCAAATAAGGAATTTCCCAGGTCTGCTGGGCCTGGGGAAGGCAAAAGGGCAAATTGGCCAAATGACAGAACAAAGGACCTCATGGCATGGCCATTTTGGAGACAAACCACTCTCCAGGGCCAAATGCGGTAAACACGATATGCACCGAAAGAAAGGGTTAAAAATGTGAAAAGCTGCCACCAGCTCTGTCCAAGGCACATTTGTACACTCATTCATTGCACGCTCTGAAACACTTGAGTATGAGCGCGATAGAAATAAAATATCAATTCAATTCACTGAAAATCCTTTGAGGGGGTCTACGGCCTTAAAAAATGGAAAGGGGACCCCAGCGCACTGTACTGTAAGGTACTTTGTGCACTGATAAAATGTTGCAAAAGAATAGCAACAAAGTAAAAGACTAAGTGAAACAAAGTCTCCCAGTACTGACTGTTTTAAGGGCATTTCAGTTTCCCCATAACAAAATGAGCAAAAGCCCAGCGGAGTACAGTAGAAGGCTGGGCCCCACTGGCAAAAGTCAGGCTAGGATGGTCAGACAACGAAAAAAGTTGGAAGGAAAATTACACATAAATGGAAATCTTTCATAACACTTGCCCCTCCCAGACCAAGGACAGGGGAAACTAATCCACCCCTGGAGGAGCGTCTTGTTCAGGTCGGTTAAACATGCTGGACAACCCACCAGCATTGCTATGGTGGACACCTGGCCTGTGCTCAATGGTGAAGTCAAAACCTTGTAGACTTATGGACCACCCGAGAAACTTTGGATTCTCTCCCTTCATGTTCATGAGCCACTTTAAGGGCTTATGGTCAGTTTGCACAATGAAGTGGGTCCCATAGAGGTAGGGCCTCAGCTTCCGTAGGGCCCAGACAACAGAGAAACACCCTTTCTCTACTGTGGACCATCTGAGCTCTCTGTCCTTAAGCCGGCGATTAAAGAAGCCAATAGGGTGTTCCTTACCCTTCTCATCTACTTGTGATAGTACAGCTCCTAACCCAGTGTCAGAGGCACCTGTCTGCACAATAAAATGTCTTTGGTAATCAGGAGCCCTGAGAACAGGGGCCTGGCACAAGGAGTCTTTTAAGCCATTGAAGGCCTTCCCACAATCCTCAGACCAAGAGAACTTCTTGGGTTTCTTTGGACTTGTGAAAGCGGTCAGAGGGGCAGCTATGGTGCCATAGTCTGCCATAAAGTTTCTATAGTACCCAGTGAGACCTAAAAAGGCTCTCCCCTGGGTTTGTGCAGTGGGGGTGGGCCAGTCATGTACTGCTTGTACTTTACTGGGTAGGGGCTGTACCCTTCCTCCACCTACTTCATCTCCAGGGTAGACCACTGAGCCTTGACCAATCTGGCACTTACTGGCCTTTATAGTCAAGTGGGCCTTCTGAAGACTATGTAACACAATTCTAAGGTGTTTCACATGATCCTCCCAGGTGGCACTGAAAACATCTATATCAACTAGATATGCAAGACAGAATTCATCCAACCCATTAAGGACATGATTCACAAGCCTCTGAAAAGTGGCAGGGGTATTTTTCAACCCAAAGGGCATTGCCCTGAACTGGTAAAGGCTGCCTGGAGTTGAGAATGCTGTTGTGCAGTAGGACCCCAACCGGCCCATAAAGCTAGGGGTTGCCCAATAGCACTTTAAAATGAGGCAGCAGCACCCGTGAGATGGATGGGGATGCAGATTAATACTCTAGCATCAAATCAATAATGACAACTCAATGGTTTGGCAAAGGGAGTCCGTTTAATGACAAGTACAAAAAACGGGGAGTTCATGAACATCAGCTATTGCTCGATCTTCCTTCTCTCCAACGAACAAGAACACATCATTTATACTAGAAACTCGTCATCACTGACGTGTAACGCCTAAAATGTTGCATGCAATTCTATTGGTTATAGGAAGGTAACTTTAATGTAGGTGCTATATCTGTATATGGTAATGGAGTGAGGGGATTGGATAAACAGTGTCAGGTGGGGCATCTAAGCCCTTCCTTCAAAATGGTTACTGTGGACGTCTCTAAAAGTAAGACATCTGATTGGTTCTACTAACTATAGGACCCTAGATTACTCGGTCCACTATGATTGGTTTGGCACCAACCCGCTCATACTTAGCAGCGTGCAGAATAGGCGGCCAGGTGCATGGTGCTTGTCTGCTCCCCCAGTCTTCCTCCAATTATTGCTACAATCAATCATCACCTCAGTGGTCATGTGTCAATTATTTCTTGGTGGTTGGCCTCGAGAATGTATCTCTGCCTGGAAAAGTTCAGATATCTGTGCATGGCACAAGGTCACGCGTAGGTGTGAAAGTTCATCTCTTCTCGCGTGGCTGGTCACGTGATTCAGAGACTTTGAAATCGTCTCATTCTCCATGCAATTAGTGTATTTGATTTAGCTTTGCCCACCACCTGCCTTCTGCAGCTTATCTTGACCTTTCTGAACAGGATACTCTGTTCTTTGCTTCATTAATTGTATCTACTGTTCGTCTATTTCAGCAGATATGACCTTGGCTTCTTGGCACGGTTTGCATGCGCCTGAGTTTCTCTCTGTCTTTAGCTTTCGATTCACGTGCTGAGGGGCTTTTCTCCTTAGACCGTTAATAACCTTTGGTTGATTCTGCTCTTGTGCATAGTGGAAGCATACTTATATAAACTGCTCCTTTTTGATGTAGATATGTATAGGTGGCGCTTGCCGCAATCTATCTTACTAATAAGCATAGCAAGCCGCATGATTTTCTTAGCTTTCTTGCGGATCCAAGCATATGTACACGTGTAAACTGGCTGCATATCTTCATCACGCACATGGCATAAGCTTCTTACATTTGACATCGTAATTTCACTTGAAGTTCATGATGTCCCTTATCCATGGTGTTTCGTCTCTTTTCGTCACTCGCAGGTCATCATATCTTTTATATGTGAGTCAGTTCGGGTTCTTGTGACATCACCATTCATCTTCCTTCAGTATCTTTTTAGCTTCTTCAGTGACTGTGCTCTGAAATTCTTTATTTTGTTTTATTTGTTGATATGGCTTTCTCTATGGATGCCTTACTGTTCAGGTTTTCTTAGGCGTCGGTACTTCAACAGGTGTTGTTCTTTTGATAGAAACTGGACAGAGCCCCACTGCGGCTCTCTGCTGGTTTATTTGCTCATCATACATCACATATTTCGGTGTGAAAGTTCTTGGTACTTCAAAATGAACAATTTGAGTGCAGGTCGTGCTTGGGAACTCCTCTACACTCCCCCCTCTGGGCGATTCATCGACCACTTTAGCTTCTTCTTTTGTATCCATCTCTTCTGCATCCTCTGTATTTACTTTCACTTCATCTTCTGGATCCACTTTTGCTTCATCTTCTGCGTCCACACATGAGGGTATGAAGAAATGTCTCTTTAGGGTCCATATTTTTATGACTCCCTTCAAGCTTCCTACTGTTCTCACCTGTTCGTCTTTGTTCCATGTCATTAGTAGACATTGTCAATTTGGACTGCAATAGATCCATCTTCCCACATAGTTTCTGTGTTTCCTTGGGTACCAAAACTTTGTTCCTTCTGGCGCATGAATGCTAGCTTTCACAAAGTTTCTTATTTCTTCATCAGTCAGGTCTTTGGGATTCCATCCAGGTTCAACATCTATCATGATCTTCATCCGTATGGCCTTTTTCGCAGTTTTCTGGCACTGAGAGATTATTATCTTGATAACACAGAATCCGAGCAGTATCATCACTTGCAGGGCTCCTAGGAATTTTAATGCATCTGCCATCCATTGTGGAACCCATGAGAATAGTGCTCCAAACCAACTGTCATCGTCCACTTTGTCGGTTTCATCAATCATTTGATTCTCTAGTTTTGTCAACATACCTATGGCCTCTGTCAACGTTCCATTTTCTTCGTCGTGAGAAGGTATAAATGTGCAACATGATTCTCCAATTTTTGCACAAACACCTCCATCCATAGCTGTGATCATGTCAAGGACATATCTGTTTAGGAGAGTCATTAGTCGGATTGCCCTTAACTCTTCTTTGATTGTGTTGAATCCCTTTATGGTTGTGTTGATGGTTTGCAGTAACTCCCATTAGGTTATCTCCAACCATTTAGTATTTGCTCCAACTTGAACTTGTGGCATAAAGATTGTCGTGAACACTCATGAGGTCAGGCTGAACAGTCTGTGTTCATACAGGATTGCATGAAAAGCCTCTTCTGATTTAGCCGAAAAGTAATTCTCTCTCTTTATTCTATTCATCAGTTCCACAGATCTCCTTTTCCTCAGGTGAGCATCTGCTTTTGGGAAACTGTCAATGTTCAGATCACTTTTTGGAATCGCCAAGGCTGGAACATGGACATTCACTATTGTGCATATACCTTCCCAGTTTCTCGGAAGTCTGATATATGCTTTGTATCCACATGCCCAATAATGATCCATGATCACTGCGGTACCATGTACCATTCCTGGGGTGTCAAAAACTCATCCACAGTTTTGATTCTCCCCCATTTTCCTTGTGCCATTATTCCTGAAGCAGAATTTTGGGCTTTCCAATGGCACTATCTACAAGTGTCAACCCTGTCTTCGACCCATGTGAGTAATTTAGCGAGTTTTTGCCGTAACGGCTTGCATTCATTTGCACTATGTTGATGGTGGGCTCGTAGTGACCGAAGACCATCCATGCACTGAGGATCAACACTCCTTTCTCCCATCCGTCTGGTGAAAGTACTGTTCCCCAAATTTGCATTTTGCCTCTGTTCTTCCATTTCCTGGCTTATTCTGGAGTTTTCCCTTGGACGTTTAGTTTTTGATTTGCCTCTTCTCTGATCTCCGTCCCTTTAACTCCAGGCTTCTCGTATCTGATCACAACGTGCTTTGTCTTTCCATTGTTCCTTGTCTTTATGTCCTGGACATAATCGTCTTCATTTGGATCAGTTGCTTTGGTTTAGTTTAGTTTAGTTTGTTTATTTATAAAGCGCGTCCGAACCCTCAGGTAGCTGGGCGCATAATCATGTGCACAGCAGAGTTACATATTGTTACACAAACATCATAATACAGCAGACAGAGCATACATTAGTCCAGGCTCTGACTGTTTACATACAAGAGTAGAATATACAGAGAATAGAATGTACAGAGAATAGGCACAAAGTAGTTACAGTGGCGAGTGAGGACCGGGTTACAGGTTGGTCCTGAGTAGGCTGTAGATAGAGTAAACATTACTGCAGGTAGAGAGAGGCGGCTGGCCGGTCGTGTCGGTGAGAGTCTAGATGTTTAGGCTAGTAGCCATGATTTTACCGTGGCTCTGAATGGCCAGAACGCGGTTTCCGATCTAATTGTAGGAGGGAGGGTGTTCCAACATTGTGCACTGGGAAACTGAAGCCTCCTGCTGTTTTTAGGTTATAGTTAGGGATCTTTAGTTGGTGCAGGTAAGGAGTTCTGGTGGGTCTAATGGGGCAGTGTCTAGAGAATTTGTCTGAAAGGTAACGTGGGGCAGTACGTGACAGGCACTTGTGGGTGATGACCAGGGTTCTTAGCTTAATTCTGTCACGGATTGGGAGCCAGTGGACTTCTTTGCTCACCCTGGATATGTGCTCCTTGCGCGGGAGGTTGAGGGCACATCTTAGTGCATTATTTTGCAGGATCTGGAGCCTGTTCAAGTTTTTTTGTGGTAGTACCTAAGTAGAGTGTGTTGCAATAGTCTAATTTAGACAAAATCAGCGCTCTAGATAGGGTGAGGCAACTAGAGGTGGAGAGAAAAGGCCTACGGGCATTGATCAATTTATTGGTGTATGAGGTAGCTGAGATGGTAGAGTTTATTTGTTTCTTTAGTGACAAGGTAGAGTCGAGGTATACACCTAGTGTTTTGACCTCTTTGGATACTTTTATGATGTTGCCATCAATGGTAAAGGATTGGTACCTTTGTTCCAGTTTGTTGAGGCGAGCCTGGGAGCCTACGATAAGCAATTCTGTCTTATCGTCGTTTAGGTAAAGACTGTGTGTAGTCATCCAGGCTTGGATTTCTAGGTAGATGTCATTAAGCTTTGCAACAGCTTCATCATAGCTACCAGTGAGCATGATGAGAACCTGGGTGTCGTCTGCATAATTAGTGTAGCTGACACCCAGATCGTCAAGACGGTCAAATAGGAGCTTCGTGAAAATGTTGTAAAGTGTGGGGGGAAATGCAGGAGCCTTGGGGCACTCCACATGTGATTGGGATAGGGTCCGCAGCCGCAGTGGGGGCGAAGACTCTAGTCGACCTGTCAGACAGAAATGACTGGATCCACTTAGTGGCATTCTGAGAGACTGCAGCAGCCGAGGAGAGGTGTTGGGTGAGGATCTGGTGGTCAACCAGATCAAAGGCAGCGGAGAGATCCAACAAGAGCAAGATGGCCAGTTTGCCCTTGTCTTTGGCGTCATCCATTTGGATTTTTAGATCCAAGAGGGCAGTTTCAGTCCCGTGCCTTGGTCTAAAGCCGGAATGTCGCGGGCCTAGGAGGTTGTTGTCTTCCAAATGTTGTTGTATTTTGAGATAGGCTACCCTGTCCAAGATTTTGAGAAGAAATGGGACTGTGGTGATGGGCCTGTAGTTTGTGGGGATGTTGGGATCTAGGTTAGGTTTTTTGAGCAGGGGTAGGACCCACGCTTCTTTAAGGTTGTTGGGGACCACTGAGTTTTTGAAGGAGGAGTTGATCAGAGAGGTGATAAGAGGGGCTAGCTCATTAGCACCGTCTTTGATGACAGATGCGGGACAAATGTCACCTTTGCAGTTGGATGGTTTGAGACTGGCGATTTTCTTGATTACTTCCTCTTCTGTGACTGGTGAGAAGTGGAAGGAGGGGCAATTAGGGATGGTGTGGTTTATTTTGCTGCTGGGGTTCTGCTTGGAGGCAAGGCTAGCTTTTTTTGCTTCTATCTTAGTTTGTAGGAGGGCACTTTTGTTAGCGAGGGCAAGCTGGATATTGTTACACCAGGCCTTGTCTTTGATGCAGTCCTCTGTAGGAGGCAATGGTGATTCAAGTTCTCTTAGTATAGAGAAAAGTTCTTTAGTGCCAGATTTGGCATTTTGTATTCTCAAGTTATAGATCTCTTTTTTAGCATTTAAGATGGCGGATTTGTAGGTGGAGGCAGCTGAAGCGAATTTGTCTTTAGTGGAGAGAGAAGGGGCTTTTCTCCAGCAAGTTTCAGCAGTTCTTTTAATATTGCGGAGAGCTTTTAATTCTGCTGAGAACCATTTGTTGGAGTGGGCAATAGGTTTGGCTTTTCGTTGTTTGAGAGGAGCTATCTGGTTGAGGGCTAGTTCTAAAGTATTGTTATATAGGTCTACTATGGCTGCCAGGTTGTTTTTTTGCGTGGGTAGATTAGCTTTACTGATGGGCATGAGAAGAGGTTTGAGGTTCTCTATAGTGATGTTGCGGTTATTTCTGGAGATTATTTGAGGTAACCTAGTGGGTAGTGTGGTAGATGGTATGGATCTGGGTAAAGAGAAGGTAATAAGGTGATGGTCAGTCCAAGCACAGGGAGTGATGTCAGTCAGTGAGAGGTTGCAATTGGCATCTGCAAGCCAATCCAAGGATCTTCCTTTTGTATGTGTAGGTTGATTAATGTGTTGGGTGAAGCCTAGGTGAGTAATCGTGTCATTAAGGGAAGTGGCTTAGAGAGAGATGTCCTCTTCAAAGGTGGAGGGGGGCCCTGGGGGTCTGTATATAATATGGAGAAGGATGGTTTGTGTGTCAGATAATGGGAGTTTGACGGATAAAAGTTCGTCTGAGGGTAGGGTTGTGCTGGTTACCTCTCTGATGTTTAGGGTGGATTTCGCAATAATTGCTATTCCTCCTCCTATTCCATTTTTTCTGTCAGCTCGGATGATGTTGTAGTTGTCCGGAGTGGCTAGAGCTATTGTGGGACCGGCTGCTGGGTGAAGCCAAGTCTCCGTGATAGCGATAAAGTCTAGGTGGTTAGTGGAGATAATGTCGGCGACATCAGTGGCGTGGGCTACCAATGAGCGAGCGTTGATGAGAGCTCCCTTGATAGAGGTCTGTGGTCTGTGGTTGCCCATTTCAGTGAGGCATCACTTCCCATGAAGTGGCCTCTCGTTTTGAACATGGCAACGTGTGATAGACAGTGTGCTGTCTGGACATCAATTTCTACAGCTACAAAGATCTTTGATTTCCCCATGCTGTAAGGTAGAAGTGCACAAACAAAGCATTCCTCCTCTGAATTCGTCTTCCAACTTCTTTCATATGCTGGTACCATATGTTATTTTCCCTTCCAACTTCTTTCATATGCTGGTACCATATATTATTTCCCAAGTGTGCTGTGCTGTCTAGGTAGTTGTTTAGTTTACTGTCATCTCCTTGTATGCTTCTCTTGATTCTCAAGGTTTTTATGTAGTTTGCTATAACTACGTCCTTGAACACATCCGTATGGCTTCTTCTTGCTGGCGGATTCTCAGGTATCCCAATCCAGGGTGCAGGCATCTTCATCGGTGCCAGTCGAGTAGAGGAAAGTCTGGCAATTCTTTCCTTGTCCTTCAGCATTTTCCTGGCTCTGGTTATGAACGACCATATTGATTCTGCCATCATCTGTGCTTGTGAGATTTTCTCTGGGCTTGCACTTGCCTCTTTCAGAGCTGTATCAAGGGTGCTTATTAATGCCGACTCAGCTGGATTCTTCTCCAACTCCTTTTGTCTCTTTATCAGTTCAGCTTTCTCCATTTGTCGTTTCACTTCACTTATAATGGAACTTCTCATCGTTGATTGTGGTTCTGCAGTTATTGATACTAGACCTGGTGTGTGTGCACTCATTGTTTGCATGCGTGTGGAAACAGTAACATAGGACACACAAGTGTTACCTTCTTTCTTTTTGCACTCTCTAAATCTCTTTAAGTATTGGAAAAGAGTCTTCCCAAACTTTAAAATGAGAGTTTGCTTTAATTTTGCAAAGTCTACTCTTTCAGCCTTAGACATTTCCATAATGGCAGTGCAGCCAGAATGGGGTTGTCAACGGAGCAGCCATGCTATCTTATCAGCATCCACATCCTCTTGACCTTCACATGCATACTCAAATGCAGTCCATAATGTCATCCTTTTCATCATACATACAGAACAGAATGTAAATAATTAGACATTCAATATGTGCAAAAAACATAAATGAATGAATGAAACATCACAGATACGTATTGGTGTGTGGTATAACATCACAGATACGTATTGGTGTGTGGTATAACATCACAGATACGTATTGGTGTGTGATATAATCCGCTTATCCAGGCTGGGAGTTTGTGTGGACCTATCTCCCTGGTTTAGTCAGGGGCGGAGGTAGATAGTAGGTCAGAGTGGCCCGATCGTTGTACTTCACAGTCGGTATGTGGGTCACCTGACTGAATCTTGGACCTATCTTCCTGACTAAACCAGGGAGATAGGTCGACCCAAATTCCCACTCTGGACAAGCGGATTATATCACACACCAATACGTATCTGTGATGTTATACCACACACCAATACGTATCTGTGATGTTATATCACACACCAATACTTATCTGTGATGTTTCATTCATTTGTTTATGTTTTTTCCACATATTGAATGTCTAATTGTTTACATTCTGCTCTGTCTGCATTATACCAACCAGGAGTCCTATTTGGCTCCGACTTGTCTTTTAGGACTGTGTATATGTAAAAATTGAGCGATTCCTGTATGTTTTCTTTCACTCTGTCTGTTGAGTTTTGATGTTTCTTGTCATTTTATGAAAAAAACTGAGCACAAAAATGATGCCCCTCAACAGTAATAAAGAAAAAGAAATGTAAAAAGAGTGACTAAAGACAATGATAAAGGAGGGGCGATAACAATACCCCACCTGAACATGGCAAGGGCTGAAGTGGGTATCCTTTTTTCCTGCTGAGTTGTGAATTAAAAGCCACTGAGCGGCTACTTTAAACACACATGCTCCTGGTGCCCAAGGAATTCGTCTTTTAGGACATTCCTTTCGTTATAAAATGGGGTGCTCTGTGCCTCTGTCCCAACCAAAGAGAGGGCAGAGGTACAGCTGCGCCCCTTCAGTCTTTACAGTAGTCTACATTTATCTATACGAGTGGCAATACCGATTCTGAATTCCTATTGCCTGCAAACAAAGTTGTCTGAAAGGTAATGGGTTAATCGCAGCAATTGAGAGGCCCCTTGTCAAGATTCTGATCCCATCTGGGTGATTTCAAACAGTAATTGCAGATAGCACGAGCGTCTGTCTGGAAGGTACTGGTTTAGTCGCCGCTGTCAAGCAGTGGCTGTAATAATGAAACACACTTCTTAAACAAGGGTGTCTGATCACACAGGCGGGGCCATTCTTTTTTCCTTTGGTGAAATACATGTCCTGATAGCTTTGTCTGTGTAAAGAAAAGGTAAGGGCTCGCGGTGACACGGGGAAAATTCTGAGCAGTGCACCTATTTGAACACTGGGAACATGTCTGCCTGCAGAAGAGATCAAGCTGGCGCTCTTTTGCCAATGCTTTGTCATTGTTCTCATTTCTTTCAGAAAGTTTCCATCCTCGTGGAAGTGTTGCCACTCAGAGGTCAGAGGTGTGCCCTGATTCCCCTGCAGCAATGTGCCGGATTGCACACTCGGCCGGTCGGGCCCTGCCAGGCCGGCGCTTGAGCTGCTTTAAGCCGCTGCTCAGCAGAGTGGAGCCCGCAAAGCCCAGCAAAGAGAAACACAGGAATTAAAAGCGGGTCTAAACTCGCTGGGTCTTTCTCATGCAGATGTTGACAGCTGGATACTTCTGGCCTTCTTAACCGATAAGATGCTTTAAGCGCCTCTGCTCTGGAGGATGACGCAGGCCCAGTTTAAGATAATAAACATGGACACTGCAAGGGATTACATGCGCACATTATGGAACCGGCTGCCTTTAAACTGTTTAGATTGCTAAAGACCGTCTTTCTTCTCATCCAAGTACTCTGCAATCCCTCCTTCACACACTATCAAGTGGCTGGCGCCCTTTCAGCTTCATGCGGGAAGTGGACGTGTAAAAACAAGGCGTAATGCTCTCCCGCCTGCATTTCCCGCTCTGCTGGGGCGGTGCGGGAAGTGGAAGTGTAAAAGCAAGGCGTAATGCTCTCCCGCCTGCATTTCCCACTCTGCTGGGGCGGTGCGGGAAGTGGAAGTGCAAAAAAAAAGGCGTAATGCTCTCACGCCTGCATTTCCCGCTCTGCTGGGGCGGTGCGGGAAGTGGAAGTGTAAAAGCAAGGCGTAATGCTGTCACGCCTGCATTTCCCGCTCTGCTGGGGCGGTGCAGGAAGTGGAAGTGTAAAAGCAAGGCGTAATGCTCTCACGCCTGCATTTCCCGCTCTGCTGGGACGGTGCGGGAAGTGGAAGTGGAAGTGTAAAAGCAAGGCGTAATGCTCTCCCTCCTGCATTTCCTACTCTGGTGGGGCGGTGCAGGAAGTGGACGTGTAAAAGCAAGGCGTAATGCTCTCACGCCTGCATTTCCCGCTCTGCTGGGGCGGTGCGGGAAGTGGAAGTGTCAAAGCAAGGCGTAATGCTGTCACGCCTGCATTTCCCGCTCTGCTGGGGCGGTGCAGGAAGTGGAAGTGGAAGTGTAAAAGCAAGGCGTAATGCTGTCACGCCTGCATTTCCTACTCTGGTGGGGCGGTGCAGGAAGTGTAAAAGCAAGGCGTAATGCTCTCCCGCCTGCATTTCCTACTCTGCTGGGGCGGTGCGGGAAGTGGAAGTGTAAAAGCAAGGCGTAATGCTCTCCCACCTGCATTTCCTACTCTGGTGGGGCGGTGCGGGAAGTGGACGTGTAAAAGCAAGACGTAATGCTCTCACGCCTGCATTTCCCGCTCTGCTGGGGCGGTGCGGGAAGTGGAAGTGTAAAAGCAAGGTGTAATGCTCTCCCTCCTGCATTTCCCGCTCTGCTGGGGCGGTGCGGGAAGTGGCAGTGTAAAAGCAAGGCGTAATGCTCTCACGCCTGCATTTTCCGCTCTCCTGGGGTGGTGCAGGAATTGGAAGTGTAAAAGCAAGGTGTAATGCTCTCACGCCTGCATTTGCCACTCTGCTGCATTTTCCCGCACCAGCCCAGCGGTTGATGCGCACATACTGCTGCATGTACTGTTGCTCCCACTTTTGCCGCCTACTGTTGCACGTATTTCTTGTCAGTGAACTTTATTTTATGCCTGCATATGATTTCCATGCATGGGTAAAACAAATGGATTCGTATGGAATCCTCCTTGGTTTAACACCTGCTAAATAGCAGGCAGATTCCATAGGAAAACATTAATAAAAAAGTTGCCCACAAAGCTTAATTTTCAGCTAGTTTTTATTCATTCACAAAGCAGGCAGTAAAGGCAAGGCGTACAGGTGAGTACGCCCAGTATTAGGAAACACACAGGTTTGGCAGAACAAGTCAAAGTCCACAGTGCTTGTACACTGAAGAAATTAGGGAAGCACTAAAGCTGCAGGTGGCTGAGGGGTGTGAGAGCACTGCCAGATGCCACCCACAGTTAAGAACCTAAATGAACACAGACAGTTCTCAGTCTCACTGTGCTGAACAGTGCAATAGTGACAGGTGTTCCAAGTAATTCAAAGAAGGAGGGATTTCTCAAGAGTCCAATGAGCTTAATAGCGAAGTAGCCTGACACGTGTTTCGATTCATCACCGACTCTTCATCTGAGGCTGAAAGTTTCAAGAGCTAGCCTAACCAATTAGCCATGATATACTTAATTGGTTCATGAGATATCCCTCCTTCTTTGAATTAATTGTAACACCTGTCACTATTGCACTGTTCAGCGCAGTGAGACTGAGAACTGTCTGCGTTCATTTACGCCCAGTATTACCCTTTAGGTTTGTACTCTGCTTTGTGAATGTTTAAAATTGCAGCTTTGTGTTCTTATATAGCACAACATCCCAGATACCTGCAGCTTCTAAGCCCTGTAATAAAATCTGTTTTCATTACACCAGTGAATTATACTCTATTTACAGACCTCGTAGGATAAAACGTGCAAAGTGCCGGCACATGCGCACTTAACTGGTGATCGTCCACCAGACAACTCACACAGAAACAGAAATCAACGAGACAATAAAACATCTGACTTGCAGGCAAAAGGGACATTGAATGCGAGCCTTCTTAATCCTGGAGGATAGCTCAGGGGCAACGTGTTTGTCTTGAAAGCAGAAAAACACAGGGTTGAATCTCGGTCCAGCGCTTAGAAACTGGTCTCTGGTATAAAGTCCTTTATGAAAGATTAATTACAACCTACAGTCCGACAGCCAATAAAGTGTGACAGGGCTCGCAGGAGTGATCCAGAGGCAGAATGACATGAACGCATGATTTAAGGAGGGGGTAAACCCCCAACTAACTTCCTACAGCAAATGCTCTATATCCTGGTATCCAGGCAAACATTTCATCCTAAAAGGGGGACTATCCTCAAGACCAGCTACATGGGCACCCTTTCAATAAATGGTTTACAGCACCCCTCCTTACCCCTCCTTGCCCCATTACAATATACACTATCTTTGTAGGCCTGTCTTAATGGTGCTTTAAATCCTCACATATGGAGCTTACCTTTGTATATGATTTGCAATCCCTTGAGGCAAGACTGACATATTCTTTGGGGGCTTAAGAAAAGCCACACACCGGCTCCTCTACTTTCGGGGGGTTTAATGTTCACAGGTAGTTCACACTCCTGGGTCAGATTTTTCTAAGGACCATGGGTGGCCCCATCACCGACAGGATATGCTCTACTGGGGCCAGGTTGGCTGGCCTCTAAGAGGCTACTTGTACTCATTGTCCCTAAAGCAGTGCTCAAGGGGGCTTATAGTCTCAGGCTTAAAGGGGGTTCCTCAGCCCTCCTCCTAGCTTTCTCGGGGGAGCCTCTTCTCCAGGCTCAGCTCGGGATTAATCCAGCCATCAAACATTGAAAGAGGGTGGTGACTGGAAGGCCTTCCAGCAAAGATCCGAGCCGCAGGATGACAGGAGACTTCTCAGGGGTCTCAAGACATCTCTCTCTTTCCCTCACTACTTGGGCTGCCATCTTTTAACAGCAGCGCAGTACTTTGAGGTCTGTGGGTCGGTCTGTGCGTCCATTGGAATTAGACCATGGCCAGGTATTGTTGAAAGAGCCATGTTTTAGAGATTTGCGAAATTGGAGAATTGTGGGGGCATTCCGAGCCAACACCGGGATAGAGTTCCAGAGGTTGGGTGCATGAGAAGAGACGGATTGTTTGCATGACCTCTCTTTGCGAGCGAGTTGTGATTTGAGTCGGTTGGTCTATTTGCTGTACGAGGAGCATGTGCCACCAGATATGTGGAGCTCAGCCGCCAGTTACTCCGGTGTGCTACTTGTGACTGCTTTGTAGATTATACATGCAGTAATGGAAAGTATCCTGGCCGTGGAGGAAGCCAATGTTGTTTGCCTAGGATGAGGGTGTTTTGGCCAAATCTCTGTGCTCCCGCAATAAGACGTGCTGCAGCGTGGTGGACTGTTTTTAGGGAAGTGAAGTGAACAACTGGGAGCCCTGTCAGGAGAGCATTTCCCCCATCGATGTGAAAGACCACGAGGGCCTGCACTACGGTTTTGAGGTCCTGCGGTGGAATGCAGCTTTTTGGGACGTCTTGGCTACGTGTTTCTGGAAGGACAGGCTGCTGTCGATGGTGAAGCCCAAGGATTTTGCTGCATCCGAGAGTTGTGGATCAAATCCTTCTAGGCGCATATCATTGAGCTATTGTTGGACAAGTTGTTTTTTAGCAGGGAGACCGATGAGGATGAATTCAGTCTTGCATGGGTTTAGTCTGAGGTAGGCAGTCGATTTCCAGGACTGGATGATGGCTCGGTAATTGCAGAGACTAGTGATGTCCTGCACACTATTTACTCTATTGTACAACTGAGAATCATCCGCGTATTGGTGGATAGCTATATTGGGATCTTTGAGGAGAGTGCCCATAGGCTCCATGTAAAGGTTAAAAAGGATTGGCGAGAGGATGGGGCCTTGAGAGACTCTGCAGGAGCCCTAGAGTGGGTTAGAATTCAATGATTTCATTTGGACAGCCTGGTGAATGCCGCAGAGGTAGGAGGCAAATCAATTCAGGACAGTGCCCGAGAATCCCACCCTGTCCGCAAGGATGGAGAGAAGGATGCAGTGATCAGTGGTGTTCATTGTATCTGAGAGGTCAAAGAGGACGAGGAGGCATGAGTCGCTATAATCCATGAATTGGAGGGAATCGTCCACCGCCTGGATGATGTCTGTCTCAATGCTATATTTGGGGTGGAATCCTGACTGATACTCATTTAGGTGGTTGAGTAGTCGATTCTGGTCAGTAGTTGTGTGGCAAATAAGTTTTCCAGTATTTTGCCAATAAACTGAAGGCTCGTAATTGGCCTGTAGTTGGACAGGTCATCCGGATCTAGGGTTGTTTTTTTTTCAAAAGAGGCCATATAAGGCCAGTTGTGAGGGTTTCCAGGAATTATCATTCTGCGAGGGAAGCATTGATGATGCTGAGGAGTGCATTGAGGGACGGGCCCGTCCGTTGTGTAATGATGGAGGCCGGGATTATATTGTTAGAGTAAGAAGTAAGTTTGACAGAGGCAATCGTTTTTGTGAGATCCGGGGGGGAGAGAGGAGAGGATTTGGTCCAGAGGACAGTGTGCGTGCCAGGGGCCATGCAACACCATTGCTGTCAGAGGTTGCTTCGATGGTCTCTCTGATTTTGTCTATTTTTTCAATAAAAAAAGTGTTACTTCTGATGCACTTTTCCTGAGTTGATGGTACCTCGGGGTCAGGGGTGGGTTTGGTACAATGCTTTACTACTTCAAAGAGGGCCTTGCTCCTGTTAGAGGCTGCCGCAATGGTGGTGGAGTAGTAAGCAGCTTTGGCCTCGGTAATCAGAGTCCTACGGTTTGTGCAGAGAGATACGAGGTTGGTGAGATCTCTCTCGAGTTATGGTTTTTGCGCCACCGTTTCTCTAGGTCTCTGACTGAGCATTTCTCGAAGGATAGCGGCGGGGTGTATTATGGGGTGGATGGTTGAGCCTTGGCCTGGCTGGACTTTAGGGGGGCGTGAGTGTCCACCAGTTTCATAGCAGATTTGTTGAATAATTCCAGGAGGCCCGAGGCATTCCCTGTGCTGGGGAAGTCTACAAAGTTTGCTTCCAACTCATTGACCAGGAAGGTTTTGAATGAGCAGCGTTGAGTGAGCGGGCGTTTAGCCTGACCTTTGTGAGCCACAGTCGAGTGGGGGACTGATAATGGGATAGCGGCGTGGTCAGACCAGTCAAGTGGGATATAGTCTGCACAGGTGAAGCAGGGGATGATGTGAAGACTAAGTCTAGGGCGTTGCCTTTGTTGCGCGTGGGAGAGAGCACAATTTGCTTAAGGTCCATGGTAGCGGTCAGTGCGAAAAGCGTGCTTCATGTGTGGTAGTCAGCCTTTGGCTCAGGGATGTTAAAATTACAGAGAAAGACATTATTAGAATGTGCTAATTTGTCAGAGGACAGTAAGTTGGAGATGTCTGCAATGAAGAGTCACTTGTGTGACGTGGTGTGTAGATGCGGTGGAAGGTGAGGGATTCCTTTTGAGATAAAGGGAACTGGCAGGTGAGTGATCCAAATGAGCTTGCTCTGGGAGAGGGCATAATGGAGTGTGGCCCATCGCTCCAGTGGATGATTGCCACTCCACCTTCTGCCCTTCCCGGCCAGTCAGCATGTTGGATGCAGTAGCCTTGGGGTAGGAGGACGTCGAAAACACGTGGGGAGGATGGGGTAACTATGTACAGTGATGAACATCAAGGTTGTTGTGCGAGATGTGTCTCTTCAGGCTGTTGGTGCAGGGATTGGCTGGGGGCCCCACCCCTGAGGTTGGCTTTCAGTTTTGATGTAGAATGTGGGCTGGTTACTCCCACCCATTGGGTGGTCCTCTCTGTGGATGTCACATCCTGACCTCGGGGAGGACACCCTTAAGCATGGAAGTCCAGTCAGGTGGCTGGCGGGCCACCTCTCTACTTTCATGCCCTAGTTCAGCCGCCCTCCCCTTCATACTGTAAACTTGTATGGCATTTCTGCACTCACACAAGGGATGCAGAGCGCACGGGTAGTACTGGATCTGTGCCACTACTTTGCCACGATTCCCTGTCTAAGGTGGCAATGTGATGAGCACCTGCCTTCTGTGAAAAGCATTGTGGGGTAGTCAGGGGATCCTACCCACACTGCCCCAGGCCCATCCAACATGTGGCTGCACCCGGCACTCTTGATGACCGCACCAACGAGGTTAGGCAGGGGGCTTCATCACACCTCTTACCGATCAGCATCCGCCTGCCACCTGTCCCAGACCCCACCGGGATTACACCACTATTCTGAAAGCCTCTACCCACATTCGTCTCTATATTTCAGGGGGTCCCACCGCACCTTCAGTTTCCAATGCACACCCTCCAAGCACACGTTTACGGACGCTCCCCTAAATTCCCCCGCTCTCATTTCTCTTCTCTCCGACTCACTTACCTGCCCACCGGTTCCCGCACCATACTTGCCGCACCACCGGCATATGAACTGATGTCGGTTCGGTGGTGTTTCGTGTGCAGCCCTTCTCACGGAGGCCTCCCTACACACATCTGCTTACACAAGGCTGGCTGCACACTAGCCAATAGCTTGTTCATTCAGGGCCAAGGACTAATCTACTGAACATAGTGCTGCAAACGTATCTGCGTGCCAGCAGAACAGATCCTTGCCTGACTTGGTAAAGACAGTCAGACTTAACACTAGATCAAATGTCACTAGGTCCTGATGTGCCAGCCAAGAACCTGCCTCTGTATACTGAAGTAGGATACAGTACCTGTGATGAGAGTATTTGGGTTACACTGAAACTGTGTTGTATCCGAGTTAAATTCGTGGAAACGCGTCAGTGGTCCATTTGACTGCAGTGGTCTTTCATATGCCAGAATGACCCCAGTATTGCAATTGTAAATTGTAATTGGTTATTTATTTATAACGCACTTAATACCCAGAGGTTTCTAAGTGCGGACCCAGGGATCGAACCTATGTTGCTATGCGTCGTCTTGCTTCCAAGGCGAGTGCATTGCCCATGAGCTATCTTACCATGCCTCATAACTTGCCGAGACCCCACGTTGGCAGCATCAACTTGCATCAGGGTCTTCAATGCGAGACCTCGATGTTCAAAATAAAACCTTCCAGGCATTGAGGGCCAGCAGAGAATCTTCCTTACCCTTTTTTGTTGGTGCTACCTTGTGGCACCTACAGTGAGGGGAAGGCGTTCCGGTGGTGGTGATACGGCGGGAAGGCCCCGCTACCCCACCAGCAAGTGCACAAGTGCTGCTTGAGGATGACAACGATGGCCCGGATCTTGCCACTCCCTGTCACACAGGAGTGCCAGAACATAATGTCCAGGGCCGAGGGAGGAGGCCGTCAGCCTGCTTCTGTTTATTTATTTATTTTAATTGTTCATTTATGATATGATATGATTGTTTATTTATATAGTGCTTATAAACAATGTGTTTCAAAGCGCTTCAAGGCAAGGGAGGGAACAAGGGAAAATACAACCACATTCTTACAGGCCATGAACAGTAAGGATGTGAAATTAACTATCGTACTCGGCCTGACGACATTTCAGATAGTGCAAGAGCTAAGACATAGATAAGGAAGGGAGGGGGAGAGTGGGAAGGAAATGGAAACAGACAGGCGACTACCGTACTAGGCCTGACGACATTTCTGGTAGAGCCGGAGGAAAACAAAAGGTGAGGGAGAGGGGTGCAGAAAGGGAGGTGAGGAACAAAACAAGCGACTATTGTACTAGGCCTGACGACATTTCAGATAGTGCTGGAGGGGGGTGGGGAGGAAAAAAACAGTAATGCGAGGGTGGAGGAAACAGACGTGGTTGCCATCATATTAGGTCCAGGGACAATTCTGATAGAGTAAGTGCATAGAAGAAAGTAAGGGGAGGAGGGGAGGAGATAGGAAATGGGAGAATGGGAGAGGAGGAGAGAACAGAGAGTAAGCAGGCAAAAAGAGTGGAGAAGCAAGAGGGGAGAGCGAATACAATTGCAGAAGTCAGTAGTAACTCATAATGTTGCAAGCCAGGACACAAGATGAAGATGGGAACAGCATGATTCAGGGCCACCATGAGTACAAGATGCAAAGGAAGTCCAGCATGAGAGTTGAGAAAGGGTGACGCACCGTGAATGAATGAAGTCCATAAAAGTCAAATCCAGCATTGGCCACAAGACAGTTATAACGCGCTTAACAACGACGAGTGGTTTCTAAGCGTGGGATCGGGATTTAAACCTGTGTTGCGCTGCGTTGTCTGGCTTCCAAGACAAACGCATTGCCCCTGAGCTATCTTCCTCCCCTGTTGGGGAATATATCCGTGCATCAAAACTAGGGTCCTGGAAATGAAGGCCCACCAGGCGGAGGGTGGAGGACCCCACCAGAGCCAGGGGCGGCCGATGAATAGGATTTTCGCCTCCATGGCCGATGTGTATTTATTTGTGTATATTTCATTTACCAACTTTGGATGTCTTCTCACTTTCTCTATCTCAACCCCTCCAAAAGTAAGTGTCTCTCTTTTGCGCGCCATCACTCTTCCATGCCTCATCCCTCCTGATTCCCTCTCCTTCCAAGCCCATCCCTCCTCCTTCCCTCCTCCCACCCCCCTTCTTCCATCCCTTTCTCTGCCTGGGCTCGCAACCTAGGCATTGCTTTTGGTTCATCTCTCCACTTCTCCCTCCATATCTGGAGCACAGCCCACCCCTGCCGCTTCTTTTTATCCGCGCTCCTTCCTACCTATCCTTCCATGCCACGAAGCTCCTTATCACCTCTCGTGTCTTCTCTCATATGGATAATTGCTGTGTCCTTCTCCTTGGACTTCCTGCTTCCCACCCTGCTCCCCTCCGCTTTGTCTATAATTAACTCATCTGATCGCCTTCTATTTTCTCGTCCTCCATCCGTCCCCCTTTGCTGTCCCTATTTCTTCTTCCCTTCCACGCTTGCATCCTCTTTCTCTGTCTTTCTGTCTTCTCTAAATGCGTCCACGGCCCCTCTCATCACAATCTGTCTTCTTTGATACCTCTTTACTCTCTGCTGTGCTCTTTGCGTTCCCGACACCAGCTCTTACTCGCTGTCCCTTCCTCTCATTCCTGCGACCTTCACTCTTCTTGCCTCCAAGCACTGGAACTCTCTTCCGTTCTCTAGCCTCTCCCCGCCCCCCTCCAGCCTCTGCAACAGCGGATTGCGTCCCCATCTTGTCATTTCTTGCTGTCTGAATTTGTTATTTTCACCGCATCAATTCTTACTGCGCCCTTTTTATTAATATATTCAGTGCTTTGGCGAAAGTGCTTAATACATTCAAATAAATACGAGTACTGGCATGTCCATCACCACGGAACTGCTAGCATGTTCCTCTGATCACACTGCATTGCCCTTGCACATGGAGTCAAGCACCCCCATGCCCAGCTAGACTTCTCTGTCCCTCAGTGACCCTTCGGCGGCTATGGCTGCCAGGCAGCCCCTGTAGCTTCCATGGGTAAAGGAAAGAGATTCAGAGAAAAGGACCCTGGAGTCTGCTGAGTTCTGGCGGGATTAGAACACTGGGCCTTTCTGCTGTGTTGGGTTAAGGTTTTGGTAGGAGTGAAGTGTATCTGGGGGGTGTTCTGTAAGGGTGGGGTAAGAAAGATGGGCTTCTGAGGTGGATTGGGGTAAGCTGGGGCTAGAAGAGATGGGCGTTTGGGGTGTGTGGTCTTAATACTGAGGTAGGATAAATGGGCTTTTGGGGTTTTTTCGGTTAGGGTGAGTGTTAGGATGGCCATTTGGCGTATAATTGGTTAGGGTGGGGGAAGAAGGAATGGGTATTTGATGTACGTCGGGGTGTTTTGGGTTAGGGAGGGTGATAGGATAGGCATTTGGAGTAGGATTGGTTAGGGTGGGGACAGAGGGAATGGGCATTTGATGTAAGTTGGGTTTTTTGGGTT
Organism: Ambystoma mexicanum; assembly: GCF_040938575.1. NCBI lineage: Eukaryota > Metazoa > Chordata > Amphibia > Caudata > Ambystomatidae > Ambystoma > Ambystoma mexicanum. Next base: position 48,067,749 of record NC_090940.1, on the reverse strand, counting down.
ATGGAGGGTGATAGGATGGGCATTTGGAGGATTGGTTAGGGTGGGGGCAGAAGGAATGGTTATTTGATGTACGTTGGGCTGTGTTGAGTTCGGGAGGGTGATAGGATGGGCATTTGGAGTAGGATTGGTTAGGGTGGGGCAGAAGGGATGGGTATTTGAGGTAGGTTGGGGTGTGTTGAGTTAGGGAGGTTGATAGGATGGGCATTTGGAGCAGGATTGGTTAGGGTGGGGACAGAGGGAATGGGCTTTTGATGTACGTTGGGGTGTTTTGGATTAGTGAGGGTGATAGGATGGGCATTTGGAGTAGGATTGGTTAGGGTGGGGACAGAGGGAATGGGCAGCTGATGTACGTTGGGGTGTTTTGGGTTAGGGAGGGTGATAGGATGGGCATTTGGAGTAGGATTGGTTAGGGTGGGGACAGAGGGAACGGGCAGCTGATGTATGTTGGGGTGTTTTGGGTTAGGGAGGGTGATAGGATGGGCATGTGGAGTAGGATTGGTTAGGGTGGGGACAGAGGGAACGGGCATCTGGTGTACGTTGGGGTTTTTGGGTTAGGGAGGGTGATAGGCTGGGCATTTGGAGTAGGATTGGTTAGGGTGGGGACAAGGGAACGGGCATCTGATGTACGTTGGGGTGTTTTGGGTTAGGGAGGGTGATAGGATGGGCATTTGGAGTAGGATTGGTTACGGTGGGGAGAGAGGGAACAGGCATTTGATGTACGTCAGGGTCATTTGGGTTAGAGAGGGAGATAGGCTGGGCATTTGGAGTAGGATTGGTTAGGGTGGGGACAGAGGGAACGGGCATCTGATGTACCTCGGGATGTTTTGGGTTAGGGAGGGTGATAGGATGGGCATGTGGAATAGGATTGGTTAGGGTGTGGGCAGAGGGAGCAGGCATTTGATGTACGTCAGGGTTTTTTGGGTTATGGAGGGTGATAGGATGGGCATTTGTAGTAGGATTGGTTAGGGAGGGGACAGAGGGAACGGGCATTTGACGTACTGTCAAACTAGAAATTATATTGTGCCTCCTATTGCTATGAATATATGTATATTGGCCTACGCCAAGCTGCTAACAAGCTGCTTATAAACTACATGTGAATAAACTCGCATTGCAAGGTCCTGACCTTAGAAACCATGTAAACTGTCATTTTGGGTAAAGCCGTCATTTTAGGTTTTCTTCCTCTATAAAGTCACAATGTGAGCTAAAATGGTAGCCTATGTTATTCAGAACAGAACTTGATTGTCATGACCTCTGTACAGCTAATGTATAACTTGCCTGCAGGCCACTTATTAGGGTCATGAGCTGAGACCTTGTCCTTCTGCTGACCTGTGTGCAATGGATTACCTGTATCACCGAAACTGATCTGCAATTGAATGAGAACACCTGCTTAACTACATTGTATAAACTAAGTACCGCATTGTAATGTTAGGCCTAGAGCATACATTATTACCATTTCTTCTTGTTAATGTATAAACCTAAGATGAACTAGATTTGGCCTGGCAAGGGACCCTAGAGCAGTAACTTATTTATGGAATGGTTAACCTGCAGAAAGGCTGGACAACAGGCAGGAGAAATGTATAAAAGCCTGACTGTTTCAATGAATATTTGCACTCACTGAGCACACCGAACCACGCCGGAGTTCGCTGCGTTGTACTGAGGGTCGATAGCTATCTGAATTTTGTTCTGTCCTTTTGTAACTGGATTCAGTATAAAATAAAGTACTTTGTATGTTCCTTTGTAACCTGTGTTTGGTGTGTTTCCTTTTTGGTTAGCCTGCCTCATATTATTTCCTTGTTTTCACAGTTGGCGCCCGGAATAGGGACCCTCAAGATTGATGCCGGATTATTGAAGGTTGATGCATGCTATCGGACCGGGATCGGACGGTGTGACATAACGCGCCCGACTGAACGAGACGCGACACCTCAACAGCGCTGCACGATCCGTTCCCTGGACGATAGCCGTGTGGTCTGAGATGGCATCTTGACGAGGGTCAATTTTTTGAGGCGGGCAGATTTGCCGAAATCACCATACACAAGGTAAAATTCATTAGGTAAGTCCTTTGTAAAGCAACCGGTCCTCCTTAGGTTTGGTCAGGTGAGTCGTTACCCGACTCTTAATTCAACCCTGACAATTTGAATTTGGCGCATTGTATCTGCAGACACAATTATTGACCAGGTAACACCGAGTATTTGAGAAATGCCTGGGAAATTGTCTAGCTGCTTTAGGGCATTATTCCGCAGCGATAGACAATCTTTGGAATTTAGCCGTCCGGCACCACAGGAGGGGTCACCGGCATGTACTATGTACTGTAAGCCTGGCATTGGAAGTGTAGTATTTAAGAAAATTTGGCACAGACACACCAGACATGCCTCCGAACTTCAGTGGCCAGTCAATGGTAGTTTTGAGATCCCTCGTAATGATTATTTAGAGTCAGTCTTGTTAAAAAAGAAGGCCAGACCTGCAGCATTTGATGTTTTGCAAAATTGGAAAAGAGAAGCGTTGCAGCAGCTTAAAAGTAGGGAAAAACATGAGCGCTGTCATAAAACAAATGCTGAAAAGGCGTTGTTATATGATCAGGACAAACAGTCTGAGTCGGTTAGGAATATGGACAGGGCTTTCTCACTCGGTATTCAGAAAATCTATCCTTCTAAAGATCTTCATGTTTCTGATGAGTTTATCGACAAATTGTTAAATGAACGAAGGCCCGGTGCCTCTGCACCACCTCCGTATGTTCCTCTTCCTCCTGCTGTACCTCTTCTTGCTGTTATTCCTGCTCTTCCTGCTCAACCTGTTGTTCCTATTCCTCCGGTTGTTGTTCCTCCACCTGCTCCTCTGCCTCTTCCCATTGCACCAGTAATAGCACCTCCATTGAATTTGCCTGCACCCTCACTCCCAAGTAGTTCTGTACCGCTTGTAGTTGATCAGGGTGCGGGGTCGAGGATTGTTACTCGTAATACTGTTCCTACAGAAAAGAAACAGGATTTGTTTGCATGGGCTAAGCATTGTATGGAGAGAGATGATCGAGTTAATGTTCTTGCCACACTTTCTAATATGGATAATTTTCCTGAGAAAAATGTTTTCATTGAAGGTTTAGGGATTCATTTATGTGTAATGTGGGGTAAATTAAATAATGCAGACCTCCCACAAGGGTTGAGGGACCTGAATACTTTAGCGTTTTCAAGAGACACTGTGGAGAAGGTACATGAGCATGTTGAGAGGATATTTGAGTATAGAAAGGAGTTGGAAAGGTTACGGAATGAGGATGACGAAGAAGAAAGTATGTATGTACAGAAACGATTTCTTCCGTGTCGTAAATCGACATCTGAGGAGGTGCGAATTTGTACAAAAGATGCGATTAGATGGATTTCAGACATATCGATAACTCCAGTTGAGGTATATGACACATACAGTCAATATACGCTAGAAATGCAGAGGAAAGTGATACAGGTAATGGTAGAGTACCTGCAGGATGAATGTTTAAAGAGAAAGGTTACTTGTCCCACAGAGTTATGGAGCATTTATAAGAGAGCTTTTTCACTTGACACTTCTTCAACTGCTTTAGCGCTCGACTTAGCTCTGTTGCTTAGTAAGCGTTCGGAGTTGCCTACATCTCATTTGCCTATGAGAGAGGTTCCTCCGACATTTGTCCCAAAGGTTGAGATTCCTGCTAATGCTGCAGCAGGTACACCTGCTGTGGACATTCCTGCACATTATGTATCGCAGTTTGTTCACATCCCGTTTTCACGACAGGAAGTGAATACTATTAGACAAACTATTCCTGACATTAGGAAAAATCCGACAGGGTTCTATAAAGAGATAGAGTCCGTTTTGCAGTCCTCAGTGTTTACCCTATGCGACATTGATTTGCTATTCCCTGTACTCCTGCCTGTAGATTTGTGGAAACAAATTAGAACTATAGACGATGTACCAGGGTTGGGAGATACATGGGCTAACATAGTTAGGCTTGATGGGGAAAGGCCAGCTGGTGAGAGACCACCTCAGGTGATACTAACTTTGCCTGACAGAATCATTGCAAAACTGAAAACTATAATCCCCGAAAAGAGAATTATTTGGGACAAGCTTACGGCCTGTGTCCAAGGAAAATCTGAGGGTGCTACCGAGTTCCTTAATCGGTTCGAACAGGTATTCTTGGATTTCAGTGGACAAGACTTAGGCACAGAGTCTGGGAAAAGATTATTTGTGGACAAATTTGTACGTAGATTGCTGCCTGACATCCAGTCACAAATTATGTCTTTTGAGAGCGCTTGGCAGGCGAAATCCCAATCAGAAGTACTGCACATGGCTCAGTACTACGAGAACCGTGCCAATAATGAAAAAGATAGAGTCAAGAAGAGAAAAGGTGATTTGAAGACTAAAGTATTGTTATAGAAAATTGTTAGAGGCCCCAGAGGGGGTAGTTCGCAGATTAGAGGTCAGTGTTCCACAAGGGAATGTGCCCTTGGGTCCTGTGAATATTAACCAGTGTGCCTATTGTCGCCAGGAGGGTCATTGGCGTGCACAATGCCCCGTCCTTCGACAGAGGTCGAATAACACATTTGGAAATATGGGTAGACGATCCAGAGGTCGCCCGGGTGTAGGGGGCCCTGGTAGAGGCCAGTTTTCGCAGGATCCCCAACAACCTTTTTCACAGGATAATCAGACTTCGTGTGTGGATACTAGAAACATATTTGATCATCCTTCTGCTGCATATCTATCTGAAGAGCTTCCTTTTGATGATATTTTGTTTCGTTAGGATTGCCCGAAGCAGGGTTTGGAACCTACACCTATTCCCGTTATTCAGAAAGGTCCCTACGTTGAAATGGTAGTGGGAAATAGGAAACATTAATTTTTGATAGACACTGGAGCACAGAAGTGCTCCATTGATCATTCTCGGGTTCCAAACATTCCACTGTCAGGGCAAACCAATGTTTCTGTAGGGTTTTCTGGCACACCAGTTGTTTGTCCGGTTTCTTCACCGGTACCTATTTCTTTGGGACCCTTTACAGACCACTGTTCATTTCTCTTGACTTCGAATTGTGGAGAGAATTTGCTGGGGTTGAATCTGTTGAAGGAATTAAATGTGTAATTCATTGTTCTTCTGATGGAGTGCGTTTGACGATTTCACCACAGCAATGTTCTGTTTCGCAATTCTTGACTAGACCTTTGCCGCCAGAATTCAGTAATGTACCAGAGTGTTTGTGGGCAGTTGATGACAATGATGTCGGTGTTTTGCAGATTGAGCCTGTTAAAATAGTATTGAAACATGGAATTAAGCTGCCCCGTATTCCACAGTATAAGATCTCAGTTGAAGGCGAGCGAGCTTTGAAGAGCATTGTTTCCGATTTTGTGCATCGTGGGGTGATTTAGGAGATTGCAGGAAGTTTGTGCAATAGTCCGATTTTACCCGTGTACAAAAAAGGTGATAATGCAATTCCATTTCGTTTTATAATTGATTTACGTGCCATTAATAAAGTCGTTGCTCCGCAATTTCCAATTGTTCCTGATGTGACAACAATATTAACCATGATTCCAGCTACGGCTACTCACTTCAGTGTTGTGGAACTAAAGAATGCTTTCTTCAGTATTCCTATACATGAGGATAGTAGATACTTGTTTGCGTTCACTTTAGGGGGACGCTCATTCACATTTACTCGTGCACCTCAAGGTTATACTGAGGGTCCTAGTATTTATAGTAGGGCTTTGAAAGAGCAGCTTGATACCCTTGGATTGCCCCCTACTTGTACGTTGCTTCAATATTTTGATGATTTGCTTTTAGCCGCTGACTCTGAGAGCTCTTGTAAAGAGGGCACTGTCTTGTTGCTCATCCATCTAGCTAAGCATGGTCACAAAGCTTTGCTCAAAAAGTTTCAATATTGTTGCCAGGAGGTCGCCTATTTAGGCTATCTCCTGTCAAAGGAGGGAAGAAGATTGACACCTGAAAGAATAAAACACATTTCTGGCATGTCTGTCCCAAATACACAAAAGGAAGTTAGAGCCTTGATAGGTATGGCTTCTTACTGTAGGTTATGGATCCCAAACTTCTCACTAGTGATAAAACCGATCTTGGCCTTGACGAAGAAGGGTATTTCTTCGCCATTGCCATGGAATACGGAGCATTAACATTCATTCGAGTTGCTCAAGACTGCATTATGTTCGGCGCCAGTTTTGGGCACACCGAACTATGAGAAGGCCTTTGTGTTGTTTGTGCATGAATGTGATGGATGTGCTTTGGCTGTATTAATGCAGGAACATGGAGGGAAGAATAGGCCATGCGGTTACTACTCTTCCGCCCTTGATCCTGTTGCATGCGCTTTGCCAAGATTTTTGCGCGCTGTCGCTGCTGCTGCTGCGTCTGTAAAACAGAGTGAGGGAATGGTCCTAGGCCATGATTTAACCCTGATGGTGCCTCACTCTGTAGATATTCTATTGATCAAAACCCAAACGCAACACCTCACTTCCGCACGACTGACAAGATATGAATTAATCTTGTTTGCTCCCCACATTCAAATTAGGAGGTGCTGCGTTCTTAATCCGGCTGAACTCCTACCTTTCCCGCAAAATACTGTTTGCGGTGATGAAGAGTCACATGACTGCCTGTATACTACTGAACAAGATACAAAAGGCAGAGTTGATTTGAGGGACACTCCTTTGAATAACCCACAAAGGGAGCTGTTTTGTGATGGCTCCTGCTTCAAAGTACTGGATGGTACATCCACAGCTGCTTATGCAGTCACTACGATACGGTTGTGGAGACCAAGAGAATTACGCATAACTCTGCGCAGGCCGCAGAGATTATAGCATTGACTCGAGCTTGTGAGCTTTCCGAAGGGCTAACAGTAAACATATATACTGATAGCCAGTATGCCTTTGGGGTGGCTCACAACTTTGGGAGACTTTGGTCAGAGAGAGGGTTTTTAACTTTGCATGGCACCAAGATCCAACATGGCTTCCTGATAGTACAATTGCTTTCAGCGCTTGCGCTCCCTAGTCAGTTAGCAATCATTAAGTGTGCAGCACATCGCAAGATTATAGATGATGTAGGGAAAGGGAATGTTTTCGCTGATCAAATAGCTAGACAAACTGCCTCTGATCTCTTCACGGAGATGTATGTTTCAAGGGAGACTGTAGATGCCTATGCAATGGATGAGGGTGTTGGGTCTGTATGGGATATCCAAGCCAATGCCACATTAGAAGAATCCAAGAGGTGGGCTGAGGGCTTGGGGAAACTCGATGATGATGGGTGTTGGGTGGACATGGTTGAAGGGAAATGGTTGCTTCCTAATGCCTATATAGTAATGATGGGTACCATGGCACACGGTCCCACACATGTGTGCGCTCAACAGATCACGAGAATGTTAGAGAAAGTCTGGGTAAAAATTGCCCAGCATTATGTCCAAAATTGCATGATTTGCCTACAACACAATGTGGGAAAGGGGACAGCAACTCCAAGAGGTAGCTTTGAGCCTCCTTCTGTCCCGTTTGAAGTGATCCACTTTGACTTTATTGAAATGGAGCGATGTAACAATCGAAAATATGTCCTTGTGGTCATTTGCGCCCTTAGTAAGTGGGTCGAGGCTTTCCCTGTTAAAGACGCTACAGCCATGACCACTGCAAAGACCATGTTAAAGGAATTCTTCCCACGGTTCGGTTTGCCGAGAGTTATCTGGTCGGATAATGGTCCGCATTTTATCTCTGCTGTAATTCTACAGATATGTACGGCATTGCAAATTGACAAACGATTCCATTCGGCCAGACATGCTCAGAGCGCCGGATTAGTGGAAAGACACAATGGTATCATAAAAAACAAGCTCGCTAAGACGTGTGCCGGCACCAAACAAAAATGGCCGGACGCCTTACCGATCGTGTTACTTTCAATGCAGACAACCCCTCAAACTAAGACTGGGCTCTCTCCCTTTGAGGTGGTAATGGGGAGACCTGCTAATATTTGGGGTTTGCCTAAAAGCTGCGCATTGCGCGATGTAGAAAATTTACTTCTCTCCGACTACTGTAACCAGTTAACTAAAAACCTGTATTTCATTTATCACCAGGTGTTTTCAGCTTTACCTGTACGGTTCACGGGCCCAGGACACGATATACAGCCTGGAAGTTGGGTCCTAGTGAAGGCCTACGAAAGGTCTTCCTGTCTCGCTCCTCGTTGGAAGGGACCCTACCAGGTGCTGTTGGTCACTCGGACAGCAGTGTGGGTAGCTGGAAAGAAACACTGGATCCAGGCGACGCATGTCAAGAAACTTCCTCACCCGACGCCACACGTTACAGAAGAAGCAGAACCCCTCGCTAATGCTACAGTCCCTGATCTTGGAGTAGCAAACAGCGCTGTGAGTGCGTCAGAGAATTTCTCTGAGCCCGTGGAGCTTGGGGAACAGTCCATTTCGTCTCCGCACTCTTCTGAAAAATCACTTCCGGAAAATACTGTTTCAAGCTCTGCGACTTCCGTCACCTCCGATACGTCGCTTCCCTCAGGAAGTGACAACACCTTATTTTCGGACCAAACAGTCTTGGGTACCACTAGGTACAACCTTCGACGAAGAAAATAGAACTACGGCACAGGTTTTTCCGTGCATTTGAGAAAGAGAAGTGATCGAAAGTTTTCCTTTGTATAAGAAAGTTTCTTTTGAACAAAAGGAAAAAAAAGGGATTCTGCTGGCTAGGGTTGGGAAGGACTAAGAAATCGCGAGACCGTAGCGTCGCCAGCAACGAACATTGGGGTCGTCGATTGAGGAACTACAATGCCTGCCACCTCCACTGCTGCTCCCCGCACTGGACTTGTGAATAAGGGGGTGACCAACTTGGACAATGAACAATGTGCTTGGGCCCCGAAAACGTACTGCTGTGTTTTGATAACGATAATTGTTATTTTTGCAATTACTGCTGTAGGACTTTGGTACTTTGAAGAAATCTATCCTCTAAAACCTTTACTACCGACCGAGATTGTAACGACTGCTTTGACTCCCTCTGTACACCTTCACACTCTGTCCCCTAGAGACTCCCAACATAGACAAAAGTATCATAATAACACTCTAATGATAGTAATGAATGCAACGCATGCCATTTTTAATAAGAGTAATTGTTGGATTTGCACTCATTTACCGCAACATGGGAACAAGGGACTGGGATGGTATATTCACCCTTTAGCTTTAACGACTGCTTGCTATGCCTCTCTTAGAGCACTATTCTTTGGCCGTTGGAATGATAGCATCTCAGGGAACTTTGATGGAACTAATTTGAATGATTTCGAGATACGTGAATTAACTCCCCTGGGATGCTCGCTTTTTGCAAATAGAAGTAAACCTAATGTCGCTTCTATTAGGCCGTCTGATAAACTGTCTCTTCCTTTTCAAACTTTAATTTCCTTTAAAATGGCTCCGATAGGCAACAAGGACGCCGTGCCTCCTTCTTACTCTATAAATCATAGCCCTGACTCGGTCCCCTTTTGTGTACAAAGAAATGGCACTCGGCCAATGGGAGATTTTGAAGGTTGTATGAACATTGTAAATTTGACTGGAGAAAACAGGCCTCTGTATGTAGGGGGGCCTGTTTATTTTGTTTGTGGTAGTTTAGCATTTCCCTGGTTGCCCAAGGATTGGCAGGGAACCTGTTATTTAGGAATCCTGTTACCCGGGGTATTTGTAGCTAGTACATTGGAGGTTTCTAAGGTTCGCCCACGGCGGGACAAGAATGGAGATACCCCTGGGCAAGTATCGGGAGATATAGCAAAATCAGTTGTGCCCTTTTGGGGACATATAACAAACTCTGAGAACATTAGGGGATTAGCAAGGGTACTGGAGAGAACGATCAACCGGACCACGGACATACTCTACAATATGACACTAGAACAAAAAGCAATAAGATTGGTAGCACTCCAAAATCGGATGGCATTAGATGTCATTCTGGCAGAACGAGGTGGAGTATGCAAATTAGTGGGGTTCGCTTGCTGTGTTTTCATACCAGATTCCTCGCCGACAATTTTTAAGGCAATACAGAATCTGCACATTCTTAGTTCAGAAGTGCATGTTCCTGAGGGAAATTGGGATCTTAGCGCTTGGTTCTGGGACTTCTTGTGGTCTTGGGGTTGGAAAGTGCTTTCAGTCTTGCTGATTATTTTGGGAATGTTTCTATTTCTTTGTTGTTGTATCCAATTTCTACCAAGTAGATGTTCAAAGCTAGGGGGATGTTGCACTCAGGCGATAGGTACAATAGGACATAAAGTGTATGCCCCGGATAAAACCTCTAAGGAGTATGTACTGAAAGAGATCTTAGTAAAAGATCTAATGGCGATAGATATTTCTGACAGCTATTCAGGGTGTATGGACGATGACACATGGAGTTATTTGCAGGGAGATCAGAGGGTGTATGGACGATGACACATGGAGTTATTTGCAGGGAGATCAGAAGTAGTTTAGCACTTGGCATAGGCCAAAAGGAGGGTTTGTCAAACTAGAAATTATATTGTGTCTCCTATTGCTATGAATATATGTATATTGGCCTACGCCAAGCTGCTAACAAGCTGCTTATAAACTACATGTGAATAAACTCGCATTGCAAGGTCCTGACCTTAGAAACCATGTAAACTGTCATTTTGGGTAAAGCCGCCATTTTAGGTTTTCTTCCTCTATAAAGTCACAATGTGAGCTAAAATGGTAGCCTATGTTATTCAGAACAGAACTCGATTGTCATGACCTCTGTACAGCTAATGTATAACTTGCCTGCAGGCCACTTATTAGGGTCATGAGCTGAGACCTTGTCCTTCTGCTGACCTATGTGCAATGGATTACCTGTATCACCGAAACTGATCTACAATTGAATGAGAACACCTGCTTAACTACATTGTATAACCTAAGTACCGCATTGTAATGTTAGGCCTAGAGCATACATTATTACCATTTCTTCTTGTTAATGTATAAACCTAAGATGGACTAGATTTGACCTGGCAAGGGTCCCTAGAGCAGTAACTTATTTATGGAATGGTTAACCTGCAGAAAGGCTGGACAACAGGCTGGAGAAATGTATAAAAGCCTGACTGTTTCAATGAATATTTTCACTCACTGAGCACACCGAACCACGCCGGAGTTCGCTGTGTTGTACTGAGGGTCGATAGCTATCTGAATTTTGTTCTGTCCTTTTGTAACTGGATTCAGTCTAAAATAAAGTACTTTGTATGTTCCTTTTTAACCTGTGTTTGGTGTGTTTCCTTTTTGGTTAGCCTGCCTCATATTATTTCCTTGTTTTCACAGTACGTCGGGGTGTTTTGGGTTAGGGAGGGTGATAGGATGGGCATTTGGAGTAGGATTGATTAGGGTGGGGACAGAGGGAACAGGCATTTGATCTACGTCGGGGTGATTTGGGTTAGGGAGGGTGATAGACTGGGCATTTGGAGTAGGATTGGTTAAGGTGGGGACAGAGAGAACGGGCATCTGATGTACGTCGGGGTGTTTTGGGTTAGGGAGGGTGATAGGATGGGCATTTGGAGTAGGATTGGTTAGGGTGGGGACAGAGGAAACGGGCATCTGATGTACGTGGGGGTCTGTTGAGTTAGGCAGGGTGATAGGATGGGCATTTGGAGTAGGATTGGTTAGGGTCAGGACAGAGGAAACGGGCATCTGATGTACGTGGGGATCTGTTGAGTTAGGCAGGGTATAGGGCAGATGGAACATGCTGTAATGCATGCTTCACCTTGTCGCCTCCGTGACTGCCTAGGGCACCCCTCGCCCCCGAGACACCCCATATAGCTAGCTATACCTGGAGACTTTTTCCCCGCTGGTAGCTCAGCACCCCGAGTGGCCCAGAAAACAGTGGGCAGGAGTCTAAGGGCAGAAGAGAGACACACGCACTGACAGTGACTGACTTCGGGGCATGCACAGATGAGTGGGTCCTTGGTGTTTCCAGCCAATGGCAGTAACAAGGCACCCCTCTGATGCCAACCATCATGGGCCATAGGTGAAACACTCAGAGCTATGCAATGCAGTCCTGCTCTCCCATAGCATGCTGGGTTACTCTGCCTCTCTGCCCTTTAACCATGCCCTGCTTTCTCCTGCCCTCTGCCAGTCCTCTCCCTTCATTGTCTCCAACTCTGACCCTGCTGTGGTCCTCGAGGTCTAGTGTTGGTTTCTTGAGAAGCGGGAGGATTTGTCCGGTCTCAAGCGCCTCACTGTGGGTGTCACACTACTTCAACAATAGCATTCATAGGACAACATAGAGGGAGAGAGATAATGAACACATCAGAAGTATAGAGTTTAGACTTATAAGGCACGAGAGAACTATATGCTTAATCCTCAGAAGTCCAGCACTAGCCTACACAGAGCCGCTGCGAGTCTTTAGGCGTCCCGGCAACATTCCGGAATCAATAGGGAGTAGCCTGGGAGAGGCCACTGACCTCGAGAGTCCAGGACTCAGAAGGCAGTTAGTGCAGAGAAGCAGTAGCAGAAGAAAAAAGGGACTTAAGTCCGGTTGTAGGAAGAAGCCACCATCCTGGTGTAGAACTTTGCACCCAATTGGGGTGGGAGGTTGGTTGGTCATCCAAGAGATAATGGATCTCAGACCCCCGACTGCCTAAAAGGTCAAATGGTCCAAAGTGGCAGAACATCGCTGGGAAAGACTAACTTCGCCATCGTGGTCATTGTGCAGGGTCAAGCTGCCACAGGTTCGAGGGTGATCACTACCACTTGTATAGGTTTCACTCGAGATCTCGGAGGGTTTGGGGGGACACTCTGATTCAGTCCCACGATGAAGAAGAGACCCCCATGAACGACTTGACCGATACACATCTTGGACGGTCAAGAGGCACTCAGCAGCTCCTTGGCTGGACTTCAGGCTCCCGCACAGGCTCCTCTTCTGCTGGGTTTCCAGCATTGCGGCAGAGCACCGATGATGTCCAGGAGGAGCTGCAGCCGTTGGGCCGCAAGGTAGTCCTCCCAGTAAAGCAATGCAGAAACCAGGATTGGCAGGAAAAATGCAAAGCTGCACGCTTCAACAACTGAAAGCAGGAAAGCAACGAGCTGTCGAACAGTAGGTCAAAGTTCATGACGTGGGAGAGTTAGCTCAGCCTGTGCTAGTTCCTCAGTTGTCCTTTAGCCTCCCTCCGTGGTCTTCTCTGGATCGCTTCAGCTCCAGTGGTCGACTCGGTTTCTGGGTCCAGCTCACCCTGTTATATCCAGAATACAGGCTGGTGTGATCCCGGCCCTTCAAATAAACGAACTTGCCATTACCAGACTTGGAGGTGACTGCCCAATAATGGGGAACCAGCCTCCCAGAATCTCCCCAGCAACAGCCCCTGGATGAATGCGGATTGGTGGCAGATACCCGCCCCCCCCCCACTTTCTGCCAGCTCACACATAGGAGAAACTTTGCAGGCTTTCTGTAAGAAGACCACCAAGGTGCATTAAGAAAGGGGACCCTCCCCTACCTGGAAAGGTGGGGTGGCCAACAACGGACAGGCCACAATAAGCAGGACTTACAACACGAGGAGAGGCCATTTACAGTATATGGGCCTCCTGAGTTACTACCACAACTAAAAAGGCAGTGCGGGATAGTGCACCCACCAAAAGGGTAAGATTGGAATGACTGCCTCCAGCCTGTTCAGTGGATGCCTGGAAAGTAGAACAAAGACAAGGGGACACGCCGCCCCCACAGCACTCCAAAGAATATGGCGTGTGCTGCAAGAGCATACACACACGCGTGATAAAAACGAGATGATCACGCCTGCACTGGTAAGGCTACGGGCTGCACTGCAGAAGGGGCCCTAGAGGCCCCTGGCAGCACACCTCATAGGGTAGGGGTGCCTTAGGAAAGCCTGGATGCCAGATGAAAAGGGGAGACATAGCCCTACATTATAGGTGGTAAAGGGGGCGGAGTGTCCCAAAAACGAAAGTGAATGCAGGAGGAGAGTGAGATAATGTCCCACTCACCCTCAAGATCAGTGAAAAAGTGCAGTGAGTCCAGCAGTGGTGCCGGGAGGATCGAGCAAGAGAGGACAGATTTAAAAAAAAAAGAAAAACCCCGACCTCGAGTTTACCTCTGTATGCAGCAAATACAGAAAGAGCGAAATACCGCCTGCGGTAAAACCCGTCAGGATGAAAATACTACATGCAGTAAATACTGCAGGGTTATGAATTAAAATGCTACATGGACACCCATAAGTGTAGCTCAGAGTCTTACCTCAGTCCTCACATGGACATCCATAAGTGTAGCTAATAGCCTTTCCTCAATCCTAACATGGACATCCATAAGTGTAGCTCAGAGTCTTACCTCAATCCTAACATGGACATCCATAAGTGTAGCTCAGAGTCTTACCTCAGTCCTAACATGGACACCCATAAGTGTAGCTCAGAGTCTTACCTCAGTCCTCACATGGACACCCATAAGTGTAGCTCATAGTCTTACCTCAATCCTAACATGGACACCCATAAGTGTAGCTCAGAGTCTTACCTCAGTCCTAACATGGACACCCATAAGTGTAGCTCAGAGTCTTACCTCAGTCCTCACATGGACATCTATAAGTGTAGCTCAGAGTCTTACCTCAGTCCTCACATGGACATCTATAAGTGTAGCTCATATTCTTACCTCAATCCAAACATGGACACCCATAAGTGTAGCTCAGAGTCTTACCTCAGTCCTCACATGGACATCTATAAGTGTAGCTCAGAGTCTTACCTCAATCCTAACATGGACATCTATAAGTGTAGCTCAGAGTCTTACCTCAATCCTAACATGGACATCCATAAGTGTAGCTAATAGCCTTTCCTCAATCCTAACATGGACATCTATAAGTGTAGCTCAGAGTCGTACCTCAATCCTAACATGGACATCCATAAGTGTAGCTAATAGCCTTTCCTCAATCCTAACATGGACATCCATAAGTGTAGCTCAGAGTCTTACCTCAATCCTAACATGGACATCCATAAGTGTAGCTAATAGCCTTTCCTCAATCCTAACATGGACATCCATAAGTGTAGCTCAGAGTCTTACCTCATTCCTAACATGGACATCCATAAGTGTAGCTCAGAGTCTTACCTCAATCCTAACATGGACACCCATAAGTGTAGCTCAGAGTCTTACCTCAGTCCTCACATGGACACCCATAAGTGTAGCTCAGAGTCTTACCTCAATCCTAACATGGACATCCATAAGTGTAGCTAATAGTCTTTCCTCAATCCTAACATGGACATCCATAAGTGTAGCTCAGAGTCTTACCTCAATCCTAACATGGACACCCATAAGTGTAGCTCAGAGTCTTACCTCAGTCCACAGATGGACATCTATAAGTGTAGCTCAGAGTCTTACCTCAATCCTAACATGGACACCCATAAGTGTAGCTCAGAGTCTTACCTCAGTCCTCACATGGACACCCATAAGTGTAGCTCATAGTCTTACCTCAGTCCTCACACAGACACCCTTAAGTGTAGCTCAGAGTCTTATCTCAGTCCTCACACGGACACCCATAAGTGTAGCTCATAGTCTTACCTCAATCCTAACATGGACACCCATAAGTGTAGCTCATATTCTTACCTCAATCCAAACATGGACATCTATAAGTGTAGCTCAGAGTCTTATCTCAGTCCTCACATGGACATCTATAAGTGTAGCTCAGAGTCTTACCTCAGTCCTCACATGGACACCCATAAGTGTAGCTCATAGTCTTACCTCAGTCCTCACACGGACACCCATAAGTGTAGCTAATAGCCTTTCCTCAATCCTAACATGGACATCCATAAGTGTAGCTAATAGCCTTTCCTCAATCCTAACATGGACATCCATAAGTGTAGCTCAGAGTCTTACCTCAATCCTAACATGGACATCCATAAGTGTAGCTCAGAGTCTTATCTCAATCCTAACATGGACATCCATAAGTGTAGCTAATAGCCTTTCCTCGATCCTAACATGGACATACATAAGTGTGGCTCAGAGTCTTACCTCAATCCTAACATGGAAATCCATAAGTGTAGCACAGAGTCTTACCTCAATCCTAACATGGACATCCATAAGTGTAGCTAATAGCCTTTCCTCAATCCTAACATGGACATCCATAAGTGTAGCTCAGAGTCTTACCTCAATCCTAACATGGTCATCCATAAGTGTAGCTCAGAGTCTTACCTCAATCCTAACATGTACACCCATAAGTGTAGCTCAGAGTCTTACCTCAGTCCTCACATGGACACCCATAAGTGTAGCTCAGAATCTTACCTCAATCCTAACATGGACATCCATAAGTGTAGCTAATAGTCTTTCCTCAATCCTAACATGGACATCCATAAGTGTAGCTAATAGCCTTTCCTCAATCCTAACATGGACATCCATAAGTGTAGCTCAGAGTCTTACCTCAATCCTAACATGGACATCCATAAGTGTAGCTCAGAGTCTTACCTCAATCCTAACATGGACATCCATAAGTGTAGCTCAGAGTCTTACCTCAATCCTAACATGGACATCCATAGGTGTAGCTAATAGTCTTTCCTCAATCCTAACATGGACATCCATAAGTGTAGCTCAGAGTCTTAACTCAATCCTAACATGGACATCCATAAGTGTAGCTCAGAGCCTTACCTCAGTCCTCACACAGACACCCATAAGTGTAGCTAATAGCCTTTCCTCAATCCTAACATGGACACCCATAAGTGTAGCTCAGAGTCTTACCTCAATCCTAACATGGACATCCATAAGTGTAGCTCAGAGTCTTACCTCAATCCTAACATGAACACCCATAAGTGTAGCTCAGAGTCTTACCTCAGTCCTCACATGGACATCTATAAGTGTAGCTCAGAGTCTTACCTCAATCCTAACATGGACACCCATGAGTGTAGCTCAGAGTCTTACCTCAGTCCTCACATGGACATCTATAAGTGTAGCTCAGAGTCTTACCTCAGTCCTCACATGGACACCCATAAGTGTAGCTCATAGTTTTACCTCAGTCCTCACACGGAGACCCATGAGTGTAGCTCATAGTCTTACCTCAATCCTAACATGGACACCCATAAGTGTAGCTCATATTCTTACCTCAATCCAAACATGGACATCTATAAGTGTAGCTCAGAGTCTTACCTCAGTCCTCACATGGACATCTATAAGTGTAGCTCAGAGTCTTACCTCAATCCTAACATGGACACCCATAAGTGTAGCTCAGAGTCTTACCTCAATCCTAACATGGACATCCATAAGTGTAGCTCAGAGTCTTACCTCAATCCTAACATGGACATCCATAAGTGTAGCTCAGAGTCTTACCTCAATCCTAACATGGACATCCATAAGTGTAGCTAATAGCCTTTCCTCAATCCTAACATGGACATCCATAAGTGAAGCTCAGAGTCTTACCTCAATCCTAACATGGACATCCATAAGTGTAGCTCAGAGTCTTACCTCAATCCTAACATGGACACCCATAAGTGTAGCTAATAGCCTTTCCTCAATCCTAACTTGGACATCCATAAGTGTAGCTCAGAGTCTTACCTCAATCCTAACATGGACATCCATAAGTGTAGCTCAGAGTCTTACCTCAATCCTAACATGGACATCCATAAGTGTAGCTCAGAGTCTTACCTCAATCCTAACATGGACACCCATAAGTGTAGCTCAGAGTCTTACCTCAGTCCTCACATGGACATCTATAAGTGTAGCTCAGAGTCTTACCTCAGTCCTCACATGGACATCTATAAGTGTAGCTCATATTCTTACCTCAATCCAAACATGGACACCCATAAGTGTAGCTCAGAGTCTTACCTCAGTCCTCACATGGGCATCTATAAGTGTAGCTCAGAGTCTTAACTCAATCCTAACATGGACACCCATAAGTGTAGCTCAGAGTCTTACCTCAGTCCTCACATGGACATCTATAAGTGTAGCTCAGAGTCGTACCTCAGTCCTAACATGGACACCCATAAGTGTAGCTCATAGTCTTACCTCAGTCCTCACATGGACATCCATAAGTGTAGCTCAGAGTGTTACATCAGTCCTCACATGGACACCCATAAGTGTAGCTCAGAGTCTTACCTCAGTCCTCACATGGACATCTATAAGTGTAGCTCAGAGTCTTACCTCAGTCCTCACATGGACATCTATAAGTGTAGCTCATATTCTTACCTCAATCCAAACATGGACACCCATAAGTGTAGCTCAGAGTCTTACCTCAGTCCTAACATGGACACCCATAAGTGTAGCTCATAGTCTTACCTCAGTCCTCACATGGACATCTATAAGTGTAGCTCATAGTCTTACCTCAGTCCTAACATGGGCACCCATAAGTGTAGCTCATAGTCTTAACTCAGTCCTAACATGGACACCCATAAGTGTAGCTCAGAGTCTTACCTCAGTCCTCACATGGACATCTATAAGTGTAGCTCAGAGTCTTACCTCAGTCCTCACATGGACATCTATAAGTGTAGCTCATATTCTTACCTCAATCCAAACATGGACACCCATAAGTGTAGCTCAGAGTCTTACCTCAGTCCTCACATGGACATCTATAAGTGTAGCTCAGAGTCTTACCTCAATCCTAACATGGACATCTATAAGTGTAGCTCAGAGTCTTACCTCAATCCTAACATGGACATCCATAAGTGTAGCTCAGAGTCTTACCTCAATCCTAACATGGACATCCATAAGTGTAGCTCAGAGTCTTACCTCAATCCTAACATGGACATCCATAAGTGTAGCTAATAGCCTTTCCTCAATCCTAACATGGACATCCATAAGTGTAGCTCAGAGTCTTACCTCATTCCTAACATGGACATCCATAAGTGTAGCTCAGAGTCTTACCTCAATCCTAACATGGACATCCATAAGTGTAGCTCAGAGTCTTACCTCAGTCCTCACATGGACACCCATAAGTGTAGCTCATAGTCTTACCTCAGTCCTCACACAGACACCCTTAAGTGTAGCTCATAGTCTTACCTCAATCCTAACATGGACACCCATAAGTGTAGCTCATATTCTTACCTCAATCCAAACATGGACATCTATAAGTGTAGCTCAGAGTCTTATCTCAGTCCTCACATGGACATCTATAAGTGTAGCTCAGAGTCTTACCTCAGTCCTCACATGGACACCCATAAGTGGAGCTCATAGTCTTACCTCAGTCCTCACACGGACACCCATAAGTGTAGCTAATAGCCTTTCCTCAATCCTAACATGGACATCCATAAGTGTAGCTAATAGCCTTTCCTCAATCCTAACATGGACATCCATAAGTGTAGCTCAGAGTCTTACCTCAATCCTAACATGGACATCCATAAGTGTAGCACAGAGTCTTACCTCAATCCTAACATGGACATCCATAAGTGTAGCTAATAGCCTTTCCTCAATCCTAACATGGACATCCATAAGTGTAGCTCAGAGTTTTACCTCAAATCTAACATGGACATCCATAAGTGTAGCTCAGAGTCTTACCTCAATCCTAACATGTACACCCATAAGTGTAGCTCAGAGTCTTACCTCAGTCCTCACATGGACACCCATAAGTGTAGCTCAGAATCTTACCTCAATCCTAACATGGAAATCCATAAGTGTAGCTAATAGTCTTTCCTCAATCCTAACATGGACATCCATAGGTGTAGCTCAGAGTCTTACCTCAATCCTAACATGGACATCCATAAGTGTAGCTCAGAGTCTTACCTCAATCCTAACATGGACATCCATAAGTGTAGCTCAGAGTCTTACCTGAATCCTAACATGGACATCCATAAGTGTAGCTCAGAGCCTTACCTCAGTCCTCACACAGACACCCATAAGTGTAGCTCAGAGTCTTACCTCAGTCCTAACATGGACATCCATAAGTGTAGCTCAGAGTCTTAACTCAATCCTAACATGGACATCCATAAGTGTAGCTCAGAGCCTTACCTCAGTCCTCACACAGACACCCATAAGTGTAGCTCAGAGTCTTACCTCAGTCCTAACATGGACATCCATAAGTGTAGCTCAGAGTCTTACCTCAATCCTAACATGGACATCCATAAATGTAGCTCAGAGTCTTACCTCAATCCTAACATGGACACCCATAAGTGTAGCTCAGAGTCTTACCTCAGTCCTCACATGGACACCCATAAGTGTAGCTCAGAGCCTTACCTCAATCCTAACATGGACATCCATAAGTGTAGCTAATAGTATTCCTCAATCCTAACATGGACATCCATAAGTGTAGCTCAGAGTCTTACCTCAGTCCTCACATGGACATCCATAAGTGTAGCTCAGAGTCTTACCTCAATCCTAACATGGACATCCATAAGTGTAGCTCAGAGTCTTACCTCAATCCTAACATGAACACCCATAAGTGTAGCTCAGAGTCTTACCTCAGTCCTCACATGGACATCTATAAGTGTAGCTCAGAGTCTTACCTCAATCCTAACATGGACACCCATAAGTGTAGCTCAGAGTCTTACCTCAGTCCTCACATGGACACCCATAAGTGTAGCTCATAGTCTTACCTCAGTCCTCACACGGACACTCATATGTGTAGCTCATAGTCTTACCTCAATCCTAACATGGGCACCCATAAGTGTAGCTCAGAGTCTTACCTCAGTCCTCACATGGACATCTATAAGTGTAGCTCAGAGTCTTACCTCAGTCCTCACATGGACATCTATAAGTGTAGCTCCGAGTCTTACCTCAATCCTAACATGGACACCCATAAGTGTAGCTCAGAGTCTTACCTCAATCCTAACATGGACACCCATAAGTGTAGCTAATAGCCTTTCCTCAATCCTAACATGGACATCCATAAGTGTAGCTCAGAGTCTTACCTCAATCCTAACATGGACGTCCATAAGTGTAGCTAATAGCCTTTCCTCAATCCTAACATGGACATCCATAAGTGTAGCTCAGAGTCTTACCTCAATCCTAACATGGACATCCATAAGTGTAGCTCAGAGTCTTACCTCAATCCTAACATGGACACCCATAAGTGTAGCTAATAGCCTTTCCTCAATCCTAACATGGACATCCATAAGTGTAGCTCAGAGTCTTACCTCAATCCTAACATGGACATCCATAAGTGTAGCTAATAGCCTTTCCTCAATCCTAACATGGACATCCATAAGTGTAGCTCAGAGTCTTACCTCAATCCTAACATGGACATCCATAAGTGTAGCTCAGAGTCTTACCTCAATCCTAACATGGACACCCATAAGTGTAGCTAATAGCCTTTCCTCAATCCTAACTTGGAAATCCATAAGTGTAGCTCAGAGTCTTACCTCAATCCTAACATGGACATCCATAAGTGTAGCTCAGAGTGTTACCTCAATCCTGACATGGGCATCCATAGGTGTAGCTCATAGTCTTACCTCAATCCTAACATGGACACCCATAAGTGATAAGTGTAGCTCAGAGTCTTACCTCAGTCCTCACATGGACACCCATAAGTGTAGCTCAGAGTCTTATCTCAATCCTAACATGGACATCCATAAGTGTAGCTCAGGGTCTTACCTCAATCCTAACATGGACACCCATACGTGTAGCTAATAGCCTTTCCTCAATCCTAACATGGACATCCATAAGTGTAGCTCAGAGTCTTACCTCAATCCTAACATGGACATCCATAAGTGTAGCTCAGAGTCTTACCTCAATCCTAACATGGACATCCATAAGTGTAGCTAATAGCCTTTCCTCAATCCTAACATGGACATCCATAAGTGTAGCTAATAGCCTTTCCTCAATCCTAACATGGACACCCATAAGTGTAGCTAATAGCCTTTCCTCAATCCTAACATGGACATCCATAAGTGTAGCTCAGAGTCTTACCTCAATCCTAACATGGACATCCATAAGTGTAGCTAATAGCCTTTCCTCAATCCTCACAAGGACATCCATAAGTGTAGCTAATAGCCTTTCCTCAATCCTAACAGGGACATCCATAAGTGTAGCTAATAGCCTTTCCTCAATCCTAACATGGACACCCATAAGAGTAGATAATAGCCTTTCCTCAATCCTAACATGGACATCCATAAGTGTAGCTCAGAGTCCTACCTCAATCCTAACATGGACATCCATAAGTGTAGCTAATGGCCTTTCCTCAATCCTAACAGGGACATCCATAAGTGTAGCTAATGGCCTTTCCTCAATCCTAACATGGACATCCATAAGTGTAGCTCAGAGCCTTACCTCAGTCCTCACACAGACACCCATAAGTGTAGCTCAGAGTCTTACCTCAGTCCTAACATGGACATCCATAAGTGTAGCTCAGAGTCTTACCTCAATCCTAACATGGACATCCATAAATGTAGCTCAGAGTCTTACCTCAATCCTAACATGGACACCCATAAGTGTAGCTCAGAGTCTTACCTCAGTCCTCACATGGACACCCATAAGTGTAGCTCAGAGCCTTACCTCAATCCTAACATGGACATCCATAAGTGTAGCTAATAGTATTCCTCAATCCTAACATGGACATCCATAAGTGTAGCTCAGAGTCTTACCTCAGTCCTCACATGGACATCCATAAGTGTAGCTCAGAGTCTTACCTCAATCCTAACATGGACATCCATAAGTGTAGCTCAGAGTCTTACCTCAATCCTAACATGAACACCCATAAGTGTAGCTCAGAGTCTTACCTCAGTCCTCACATGGACATCTATAAGTGTAGCTCAGAGTCTTACCTCAATCCTAACATGGACACCCATAAGTGTAGCTCAGAGTCTTACCTCAGTCCTCACATGGACACCCATAGGTGTAGCTCATAGTTTTACCTCAGTCCTCCCACGGACACCCATGAGTGTAGCTCATAGTCTTACCTCAATCCTAACCTGGACACCCATAAGTGTAGCTCATATTCTTACCTCAATCCAAACATGGACATCTATAAGTGTAGCTCAGAGTCTTACCTCAGTCCTCACATGGACATCTATAAGTGTAGCTCCGAGTCTTACCTCAATCCTAACATGGACACCCATAAGTGCAGCTCAGAGTCTTACCTCAATCCTAACATGGACACCCATAAGTGTAGCTAATAGCCTTTCCTCAATCCTAACATGGACATCCATAAGTGTAGCTCAGAGTCTTACCTCAATCCTAACATGGACATCCATAAGTGTAGCTAATAGCCTTTCCTCAATCCTAACATGGACATCCATAAGTGTAGCTCAGAGTCTTACCTCAATCCTAACATGGACATCCATAAGTGTAGCTCAGAGTCTTACCTCAATCCTAACATGGACACCCATAAGTGTAGCTAATAGCCTTTCCTCAATCCTAACTTGGAAATCCATAAGTGTAGCTCAGAGTCTTACCTCAATCCTAACATGGACATCCATAAGTGTAGCTCAGAGTGTTACCTCAATCCTAACATGGGCATCCATAGGTGTAGCTCATAGTCTTACCTCAATCCTAACATGGACACCCATAAGTGATAAGTGTAGCTCAGAGTCTTACCTCAGTCCTCACATGGACACCCATAAGTGTAGCTCAGAGTCTTATCTCAATCCTAACATGGACATCCATAAGTGTAGCTCAGGGTCTTACTTCAATCCTAACATGGACACCCATACGTGTAGCTAATAGCCTTTCCTCAATCCCAACATGGACATCCATAAGTGTAGCTCAGAGTCTTACCTCAATCCTAACATGGACATCCATAAGTGTAGCTCAGAGTCTTACCTCAATCCTAACATGGACATCCATAAGTGTAGCTAATAGCCTTTCCTCAATCCTAACATGGACATCCATAAGTGTAGCTAATAGCCTTTCCTCAATCCTAACATGGACACCCATAAGTGTAGCTAATAGCCTTTCCTCAATCCTAACATGGACATCCATAAGTGTAGCTCAGAGTCTTACCTCAATCCTAACATGGACATCCATAAGTGTAGCTAATAGCCTTTCCTCAATCCTCACATGGACATCCATAAGTGTAGCTAATAGCCTTTCCTCAATCCTAACAGGGACATCCATAAGTGTAGCTAATAGCCTTTCCTCAATCCTAACATGGACACCCATAAGAGTAGATAATAGCCTTTCCTCAATCCTAACATGGACATCCATAAGTGTAGCTCAGAGTCCTACCTCAATCCTAACATGGACATCCATAAGTGTAGCTAATGGCCTTTCCTCAATCCTAACAGGGACATCCATAAGTGTAGCTAATGGCCTTTCCTCAATCCTAACATGGACATCCATAAGTGTAGCTAATGGCCTTTCCTCAATCCTAACATGGACAAACATAAGTGTAGCTAATGGCCTTTCCTCAATCCTAACATGGACAAACATAAGTGTAGCTAATAGCCTTTCCTCAATCCTAACATGGACATCCATAAGTGTAGCTAATAGCCTTTCCTCAATCCTAACATGGACATCCATAAGTGTAGCTAATAGCCTTTCCTCAATCCTAACATGGACATCCATAAGTGTAGCTAATAGCCCTTCCTCAATCCTAACATGGACAAACATAAGTGTAGCTAATAGCCTTTCCTCAATCCTAACATGGACATCCATAAGTGTAGCTAATAGCCTTTCCTCAATCCTAACATGGACATCCATAAGTGTAGCTAATAGCCTTTCCTCAATCCTAACATGGACATCCATAAGTGTAGCTAATAGCCTTTCCTCAATCCTAACATGGACATCCATAAGTGTAGCTAATAGCCTTTCCTCAATCCTAACATGGACATCCATAAGTGTAGCTAATAGCCTTTCCTCAATCCTAACATGGACATCCATAAGTGTAGCTAATAGCCTTTCCTCAATCCTAACATTGACATCCATAAGTGTAGCTAATAGCCTTTCCTCAATCCTAACATGGACACCCATAAGTGTAGCTAATAGCCTTTCATTCCTAAAGGTGAAGACATTTGACTCTTGAAAGGGATCCAGATGAGGCGACAGCATGGTCGATCACGCAATCCCAATAGACTGTAGACGCTGGTCAGTTTCAAAGTGACATATTTGGAGTGTCCACCCTCAGATGCCTGGGCATTTAGCTTCCTAAGTGAATCGGTCAATGTGCTTTCCAGCTTAATGCTGACGATTCACAAATCATGCTCAGTCTCGAGAAGAACAACAGAAGCCAAGAGAGCCCCACCAGTACTTCATGCAGGACAGCAGACATTGTCTAAATTGAGCAAAATCCAATATGCTAATCTTCGGCCCACTAAATATCGCCCATCTTCTGGTTGTTTTTGTTGGGTAAAGTGCTCATCTCTGCCAATACTGTTTGCCACCAATTTATCTTTTACCCCCCCCCAGCTCAACAGTGTACCTAAATCATGCCGCTACCAACTCCACATTCAACAAACATCCCCTTCCCCATCGCCTTACATTGGAAGTGGTACAAGCCTTAGTGATGTCCAATCTTGAGTAATCCGTCTGTATGTACCCTGGCCTACGAAAACCTCTATCCTAGAGCTTCCCCGTGACCTTGTGCCATTTAGAAACAATGACCCAATCATCCAATATAGATCATTCAATCATTGAAATCCACCAATAAACAAAAACTAGCATTACAGCTATATCAATTGCAACAGTAAATGAAACTGTACAAGACGAAAATGCATCTTAAATAAAATCACAAAATGGCAATACTGGACCATATCAATTATTCCAGTAAATAAAACTGTACAAGACTAAAATGCATCATAAATAAAATCACCAAATGGCAATACTGGACTATATATAAATATATATATATATATAAATATATATTTATCAATCACACCAGTAAATAAAACTGTACAAGACTACAATGCATCCTAAATAAAATCACCAAATGGCAATACTCGACATTAGTATGCGGCGCAGCAAATCCACAAGATACACTTCATGTGGATTGGCTCGTTTCCGAGCCACCCCACACTGTAATTCCATGGACGCACTAACATGCATCGCGTGCCGGGTACATTAAAACATTCCTCTCATTCATTACTATGGAGTAAATTGGCCCAAAATGGCACCCTGTTGCTCCGTAGTAATGAAGCAGTATGTGCGTTCTAGTGTTCCTAGAACTAGAACTAACGTGTACTGCTACGACGGCCTTTTCAAACGGCAAAAGAAATGTCACTTGAAATGGTTTTGCTACAATATTGATATCCCGGGTCTACAAACCCCGGAATACTAATAACAATACCCGCCTCGCCGGCGGCCCATTACCACCTACGGCAGTAATAGCCCGCCGGCACACCTGTTATTGTCATAATATCTATCAATCACACCAGTAAATGAAACTGTACAAGACTAAAATGCATCCTAAATAAAATCACTAAATGGCAAATCTGGACAATATCTATCAATCACACCAGTAAATAAAATTGTACAAGACTACAATGCATCCTAAATAAAATCACAAAATGGTCAATCTGGACAATATATATCAATCACGCCAGTAAATAAAAGCATAGAAATGCATCCTAAATCAAATCACAAAATGGCAACACTGGACTATATCCATCAATGTCACCAGTACATAAAACTGTACAAGACTAAAATGCTTTCTAAATAAAATCACTAAATGGCAAATCTGGACAATATCTATCAATCACACCAGTGAATAAAACTGGACAAGACTTAAATGCATCATAAATAAAAATCTCTAAATGGCAATTATGGACCATATCTATCAATGACACCAGTAAATAAAACTGTAGAAGACTCAAATGCACCCTACATAAAATCACAAAATGGCAATACTGGACAATATCTATCAATCACACTAGTAAATAAAACTGTGCAAGACTCAAATGCACCCTACATAAAATCACAAAATGGCAATACTGGACAATATCTATCAATCACACTAGTAAATAAAACTGTGCAAGACTCAAATGCACCCTACATAAAATCACAAAATGGCAATACTGGACAACATCTATCAATCACACCAGTAAATAAAACTGTACAAGATTAAAATGCATCCTAAATAAAATACTGGAAAATATCTATCAATCACACCAGTAAATAAAACTGTACAAGACTAAAATGCATTCTAAATAAAATCGCTAAATGTCACATCTGGACAATATCTATCAATCACACCAATAAATAAAATTGTACAAGACTAAAATGAATCCTAAAAATGTGTTTTACATTCCATCATTTCTCCGGCCATAGTAATTTAGTGCATATGCAAAAGACAGCCTGGGGTAAAATACACAAACTTACAATAACACATAAAATATAGATCATAGGACATAGGGGAAAAGGCAAATCAGTCAAAAGCTATAACCCAAAAATGCTGTCAAAAATATTCAAAACACTTAGGGGGTCACATTCCAAATCAGCTGAGCACTAAAACAGGCGTAAAACCTACACTTAGAAACAAGAACAGGTCCGACCCTATCATAATAAATGATTCCGAAGACACGCCACGACTTGGTCATACTAGTGACTAGTGCTTCTTTAGAGTCAAAGGCCCTTTTATGAATAAGGCGCTACTTGGAGATGTCCCCCATTCACCTCGATGATATTAACTTGAAGCTTATGGTCAAGGAGGAGAGTCCTCTGCTCGATCTACTGATCACCTCGGGAAAAAAATGTGGAGGACGAAAATGTCGATTTCTCTTTTTTAATTTTCTGCATTGTTATGCGGGGGAGACGCCTCTGCAGCTGCCCCTGTACCCCCCCACATTTATTATTACCCTTACCGTTACCCCCACCCCCACATATATATGCAGCGAAATGTGGCTATTCAAGTTCTGCTTTTGCGTCCTCAGCATTTTCACGTTTGGTATTTTGGTATGATCCCCTCTGCTCCAGTCTGGGATGCACCCCTCATGACTTGGTAGAACCTGATTCCATATTCCTCATGTGAGGAAGAGGACGCTACGGGAAGTCCATGGATTACAGGTTGTCCAGCCTGCGCTTTATCTCAGCATTCCCATAAAACGTACCCCCACCACAACTTCACCTGTACTGATATGATGAGCCCCCCACACCCTGATCCTTCCAAGACCTGACCGCAAAGCACCACCACCACCAAGGCCTCCGCTGCTGATGGGGTATCAGTGGCACAACACTGGTAACATCCCCCAGTTCTGAAACCTTACAGAGTACTGCGTGCTCACCAGCCGGCAAAGACTGCCTTCATGTACTTAATGATATGCACATATACATATTATAGTCCTTAATAGACCAAATGGTCTGATCCAAAAACATGGTTTTTAATCATATGTTCCAATCAGAGGAAGCCGACACAGTTTCACCTTCTACTGCCAATGCATTTCAGACTGCCGTCCGTCATCAGGGCAATTTAGTAGAACCTCTGTATCTGGAGGACAGTGGGTCAGGTCCACCAGGATCTTCAACGCACACACCCACTTATTGGGATATGTGATTTTAAAGGTCATTTATACCGTGCACTATCACCACCGGAGTGGTCCTCTGGTGCTCTGGCATCTCTGAAAGGCAGGCTGGTGGGGTGGGTTAGTAGGGCATAGTGGGAGGAGGCTCACAGAGAGCTGCGATGTGCTGTTGACAGCTTCAGTTCAGTTAACAACGTTCACGGAGCATATGCGTGGATTCTCGGTTGGTAGTCTGTCATGTTCTGTTGTGCGGGTCTATGTGTGGCTTGTTTTGTTGTTGCAATGCAATGAAGTACGTGCGGTTTGCTGTGTGATAGATGTGGTTGCCTTTTGTGTAGAGCGGTGTATGCAGAGGGTCGAGATTTTTTGCAATTGGGTTAGTGGGTTGCATCATCTTACCTCCTTGCTTCATACATCTGTGTTATGCGTCTCTGCGTGTGCTCGTATTATGGTGATCCTTCATGGTGCATATTTCTCTTGGGAGGGAGTTCCAGATTTTCATTGCCAGGTGGGAGAAAGAGGAACCACCGCGTTTTTCATTCTGTATGGTTTGGGTTACAGGCAGAGGTCGTTGCTGGATCTGAGTGTTCTGGTCGGCTAGTAAATGGCGATTTTCTTTTGTAGGAATTCCACTCCTTGGCCATTGATTGCTCTGTGTGTTATGCACATTGTTTTGAATGTGATTCGTTTTTTGACTGGCGGCCAATGTAGCATCTTTAGCGCCGGAGTGATGTGGTCGCTTCGTGAGAGTTTGGGGAGGAATCTGGCCGCTGCGTTCTGTATATGTTGCAGTTTCTTCAGAAGGTATTCCGGCATTCCGAGGTAGAGGCTGTTGGCATAGTCTATTCTGGACATGATGATGGTTAGTGTTTTGTGGGTGAAGGAGAGGAATGGTTGTATCCTTTTGCTCTAATGTGGGAGGAAAAAGCATTTCTTGATTATTACGTTTAATTGCTTTTCTAGCGTTAGCTCGTTGTCCACTAGGACTCCAAGGTTTTTTACTATTTTAGATGACGTGGGTGCTGTTCCTAGTTCTGTTGGCCATGGGATGTATTGGTTATTTTCCTGGTTTTTGGATATGCTCATAATTTCTGTTTTGCCTGGGTTGAGTTTGAGGGTGCAGGTGTTCATACAATCATAGAGTTCTTTTAGATGGTCTACTAGCGTTGTGTTCTCCTCTTATGCATCTTCGATTTTGTAGATGATTTGTCTGTCATCTGCATAGTTGTGACATGTGAGGCTGTGTCTTTTGACAGGGTTGATTAATGGAGTTAGGCAGCTGTTGAAGAGGAGAGGGGACAGGGAGGATCCTTGTGGTACTCCACAGGCGGAGTCCCGTGGTGTGGATTTGAATGGTTTTAACCCTACTGTTTCTGTTCTTTCGGTCAGATATAACATCTGGCGTTGTGCCGGCTGCACCTCAGTGCACGTGGGAAAAGATCCAAATTATACAGCAGACACAGGACACCCCTTCCGCACCCCAGAAGGCAAAGTGAGGGTGTCTGAAGCAAACTTCTTCACCAACCCATTGTGTCTTAATAGAGCGCCCGCTAACCAGCCCACAAGACCCTCCCTCAGCCCCATCGCCCTGAGGGTCTGCCACATTAAGCCATGATTGAGGGACCATGAGCCAGAGCTACCAATACACCGCAGGCCCTTACCATAGGAGCACGCAACCCTCATCAGGGTTGGGTAACGCGTTACAGCCCTCCCAGGACCTTCCCTGGTTGTAACGTGTCCCTAAAGCTTCTAAATACACCCCATCTCCACAAGTGGCACAGCCCTTGCTGGGGCAAGGCCAGTAGAACGTCCTCAACCCAGGGTCAGGCATAGAGCTCTGGGAGCCTAGGCCAGGCGGTAGCAGGCAAGGGGAACGACATAGGCTCCCCATAATGAGAACCAGGGTGGGCGTCTCCCTCCATCTCCGATCTCCCAGTGATGATCCCTAAAATGTAATTCTAATCAGAGAGAAGGAGGGGTGAACCTGACAGTCTTCCCTGGCTCCACGTCAGTCCAGCCCTCTCTTTAGCTCTCTGCTCTGCTGTCAAATGCATCAATTAGAGAGGAAAATAGAGAAAAGCTCAGGAAGGGAGAATAACAAAGAGAAAGTGGGAGAAAAGGAAAGAGATAGTGGTAGAGCGAGACAAAGAGAGAGGGGCAGAGAGGGAAGGAGACAAAGAGAGGGGGAAGTGAGGGAGAGAGACTGAGAAAGAGAGAGATAGAAGGGTAGAGAAAGACAAAGAGAGAGGAGGGAGAGGGAATGAGAGAGAGAGAGAGAGAGAGAGAGAGAGAGAGAGAGAGAAGGGTAGAGAGAGATGGAAAAAGAGAGACAAGCGTAAAGAGAAGAAATACATGGAGAGGAATAGTTTGACAGAAAGATAGGGAGACAGAGAGAGCAAATGTGAGATGGAGAGAAAGGTAAAGATAGGGTGAAAGTGGGACCTGGTTAGAAAGAAGAAAAAAAAGAGAGCTACATATCTGTTAGAAATATAAAAGACCGAGAGAGGGAGAAAGAGAGAGGGAAAGAGAGAGTGACAGAGAGAGAACGAGAGATCTGCACAGCTATATTACACAGCCTACGGTAGCAGCCGTGTAGTTATGGTTAAGATGCTCAACCCACAGGAAGAAACTTTTTTGGGCAGCTTATAACTTTGCTGCCGTTTGACGAGTCCTCACCAAGCTTTGCACAAAAAAAGTGTATGGTCACCTCTGAATGATTATGCAAGGTTTGGTGTGGTTTTGTCAAGGGGGTGCAAAGTTATAGTGGGGTTCCAAAACCTCTGAAATCCTCATAGACATAATGGAAAAAAAATGTGTTCACCCCTACAACCCAAACAACCGCTGGACGATTTGCACCAAACATGCACGAGGAGCGGTGGTCTGGTTTCAAAGGCGTGTTTTTGCAAACTTGGTGTAAATCCATCCAGTCATTTTTTTAAATGCCCAAAAAGTTGGTAAAAAAAAATGTGTGATATCTGCATCTGGTCCATGGACATACTTCCTGATTCGGTGTCCGCTGTCACTTCTGGACCAATCAACGTGCCGCGTGACTTTTGTTTGCTGATTGGTCAATAAAAAATGTGAGGTGCATCAAAACTTTTGAAACGGACACCATGCTGGATTTGCGAACTGCACCATTGTCCGCAGACATCACAATAAAAACATATAAAAAAGCACAACATTACACTTGTCAAACTAATGAAACAATCTCTGGGGAGGTGAGGGGTGATGAGGATGGGATGGGATATGGCCATAAGAAGCCAAAAATCTGGTGTTTTTTCATCTCCAATGTCTGCGAACATCTCAGGCGTTTGGGGACATCCATGCATATTTCTGCATTATAGGGTTGGTGAAAAGCAGTTTTCGGATGACTTATAACTTTGGTGCCACTCAATGAAACTGCATGAATTTCTGCAATATCACTTTAGACCGGACCCTGAATAGTTAAGCAAAGTGTGGTGCTGTTTCGCCAAGAGGGGACAAAAAGAAAGGGGTTGTCCCAAAATATTTGAAAGGCTTATACATTTGATGCTGTTTGACGAATCTGCACAACAGTTTGCAAAAAGATTTTTGACCCAGATTTGAATGTGTTTGAAAAGTTTGGTGGGTTGTTGTCAAACAGGGGCAAAATTAGAGGGGGGTATCAACATTTTTAGATGGCTTATAACTTTGTTGCTGTTTGACGAATCTGCACAAACGTTTGCAGGAAGATTATAGACCCAACCTTGAATGTTCGTGCAAAGCCTGAATGGATTTTGTCAAGTGGGGGGCTACGTTATATGACTATTGTTTGCAAGTACATTTTGACACTTTTCAAAAAATAAAACATGGATTGTGGAGACTGGCCATGCAAGCCATGAGCACTGGCCATCGTTCACATTGTGAGGGTATAGTGGACACTGAACTAAGGTAGTAGGGTAGATGCAGTGGATAACTGGGGTGGTTTGGTGGGGCTGGGGTCATGGTCAAGCCTCATGCACTTGATCATTCAACCATGATTTACATCCCCAGCATGCACTGCTGATAACGGCACACATCAGCATGCGTTGCAAACATATGTTTGTTACAGGAGGTTTATAGTTCTTTCATAAATGTTAGAAGAGGAATTATTAATAACTTATGGGATGGAACATCATGAAAACATTTTCCTAATAAAAAGCTATGAAATTCACTGAAAGAACTTTAAATGGACATTATGGTTAAGTTGCACTAATAAAAACCTATGAAACTCAGTGAAGAAACATGGTTAAAGGGACGTTATGGTTACAAGTAAAATCGGAAAACCCAAGAAATATCGCCAGTTATGGTAAGCTATGCAACCATAACTCACACCCCCGCCATGCACTGCTAACACTAACAGCCAGGACATCAAACATGGCATCACAAATGACATCATCGATGACATGACTGATGACATCACATATGATATTACTACTGCGTAACAATGCAAATGGAATGTCGGCATAAGGAGTACCACTTACAGTGCTGTTACAACATATCAAAGGTGATCAGTAGCCTTGTAATAAATAACTTCATGCCACATAAGAGGTGCTGATTGAAAAAAGAAACTTTGTATTGAAGTTTCTTTGTGAATACAGCATTCAAATAATTAATAAAGAGAAACAATTATTGCAGTATGGATCATAGAACTAAAGTATTCTTAAGATGGTATGTTTGGGTAGTACAATAATAAGTCGAAGCATATCACATTCTTGAGAAATGCATTATCTGCGTGGGACCTGCTTCTTGTTCCATGTATGTGCATTATGACCTCAGGGCAGACCCTAGGGAAAAGAACTTCAGAATATGGCACACGGTCAAGCTCTACATGCAGAGTACCTTTATAGCATGTGTATCATGGCTATGTAGTATAACCACATGAAGGCCTCTGCTTCAAATGAATACTGTCACTGAACTAAAACAACCACCCCAGATATGTGATGTCACCAGTGATATCATTTTTGATGACATCTTTAGTGTCCTGGGTGCTAGTATTAGCAGTGCATGGCGGCGGCATGAGTTATGGTTGCATAGTTTACCATAACTGGCAGATTTCTTGGGTTTTTCGATTTTACTTGTAACCTTAAAGTCCCTTTAACAACATTTTGTTCACTGAATCTCATAGGCTTTTGTTATTGCAACTTTACAATCTCGTCCCTATAACAACGTTTTTCGCTAAATGTATATATATATATATATATATATATATATATATATATATATATATATATCGTGAGAGAGAAGGTGAGAGAGAAAGAAGTTGAGAAAGATAGAGAGAAAACAGGAGAAAGAATTGGAGAATAACAGAGTGAACGTCAGAGATGGAGGGAAACACAGAGGGCGTGAAATGCGTTGTGCGCTCCTTCACCCTCTCCCCACCCCCACCCTTTCCCCTTGCTTTTAGAGCCCTTGAAAGCACCTCGGGGCTGCATAAGGCACTGTACAAGTAGCAAACATGAGCTTTAATAGATTGGGACTGCATCAAGATCCTGCAACTTTCAAGCACTGCTGCCCAGGGTGGCGTTGTCGCCCGTCCACCAATCCCCACTCCTAGATTATTGGAACAGTCTGCACTTGGATCACCCCCAATATCTACTCCAGTGTCCTCAACAGCTCTAAAAAGCTGTTGCCCCGCGGTGAGACAAGGTGGCACAATAAGACCCTCATATTGGCTGAGTGTACCTGGCTGCCCGCCTGCCTGCTAGTAAACATATCCTGATTAAGGCCAATGTGAGCCGTGCACAGAGCTCTGCGCAAAGCTGGGTCTTCCCTCTCCATGTAAGCATTGAGAGGTTCTCATTCCTGCATCATCCACTTCTATGAAGACCACCTGCGTGAGGTCAATATCTGGAGCATAGCCTTCCCCCTCTACAGAGCACCAGGCCAAAGTCCCTTCCCCGAATAAGCACCATTTGCTGTTCCCGGGAATGTCTCTAGCCCTAGCCTTTCTCCATTTGATCTTCTGGGAATGTCTCCAATCCTAGATTTTATACTTTTGTTGTTCAAGGAATCTCTCCAGCTCCAGCTTCTCCCCATTTGGTGTCACAGAACTGGCTCCAGGCCTAGCTTTTATCCATTTGGTATTCCAGGAATGCTTCCAGCCCTAGCCTTTCTCCATTTGCTGTACTGGGAATGCCTCCAGCCCTAGCCTTTCTCCATTTGCTGTACTGGGAATGTCGCCAGTCCTAGCCTTTCTCCATTTGCTGTTCCGGGAATGCCTCCATCCCTAGCCTTCCTCCATCTGGTGTTCCATGAATGTTTCCAGTCCTAGCGTTTCTTCATTTGATGTTCCAGGAATGTTTACAACCTCCCTAGTCTACATCTCTAGCTTTTCTCAATTTGGTGTTCAAGGAATGTGTCCAGATCCATCCTTTCTCCATTTGCTGTTCTGGGAATACATCCAGCCATAGATTGTCTCCAGTTGGTGTTCTGGGAATGTTTATGGTCCAAGCCTTTCTTCATTTGGTGTTCCAGGAATGCCCCAAGCCCTAGCTTCTCTCGATTTGATGTTCAGGGAATGTCCTGAGCCCTAGCTTTTCTCCATTTGGTGTTCCAGAAGTGTCTCCAGCCCTAGCCTTGCTCAATTTGGTGTTCCAGGAATGCCTCCAGCCCTAGCCTTTCTCCATTTGCTGGCCTGGAAATGTCTGCAGCCCTAGCCTTTCTCCATTTGCTGGCCTGGAAATGTCTGCAGCCCTAGCCTTTCTCCATTTGGTTTTCTAGGAATATTTCCAGACCTAACTTTTCTCAATTTGCTGTTCCGTGAATGCCTCCATCCCTAGCCTTTCTCCATTTGTTGTTCCAGGAATGTTTCCAGCCCTAGCCTTTCCCCATTTGATGTTCCAGGAATGTTTCCAGCCCTAGCCTTTCCCCATTTGATGTTCTGGGAATGTTTCCAGCCCTAGCCTTTCCCCATTTGATGTTCTGGGAAAGTTTCCAGCCCTAGCCTTTCCCCATTTGATGTTCCAGGAATGTTTCCAGCCCTAGCCTTTCCCCCTTTGATGTTCCAGGAATGTCTCCAGCTCTAGCTTTTCTCAGTTTGGTGTTCAAGGAATGTGTCCAGACCCAGCCTTTCTCCATTTGCTATTCTGGGAATGTCACCAGGCCGCAACAGTGACATGGGGCAGCCCCCACGCCAACTGGGTAGCCCTGAAGATTTAGGCAATGGTGCAGAGTGAGTGCAGGTGAGCCCCCCAGCCTATGGGGAAGATTTGCAAAGTGCTGCCGGTGCAGCAGTGATTGCGGGCGAACCACCCCACCCCCACTCACACAGAGGGCTACCCAGAAGCTGTGAAGTGGGGTGGGCTGCCCGGTGACCATACAGTGGGTGGGGCCACCCAGAAGAATGAACAGTGGGGCCAGGCCCAGGCACACCAAGGGACAGGCCCCCAGTCAGCCTGCAACCAGTACTGGATCCATTCCTGCAACAGGCAGGCCTTCCACCAGATTTGCAGCCACTCCGCAGTGTACCCGATCCACCGAGGACTGACCCATGAAGGCACTGTGAAGGGGGTGACTGACTGCAGCAGTCGTCCCATTCTGACATAGTGTTTATATGTAGTATATATGTTGTATGTCAATGCATATATGTATGTGCAGTTATATGTATATATTTAATTATGAAATGTTACTTAGGGTGCTATGTAGGCAGCCAGGGTTTTTAATAGGAATGTTATGTAAGACGTTAAGTAGCTGTAGACTGTTTGTTATTATAGAAAAAGGGGGTAAGGGGGAGGTACCCTGGCGTGCGGTAGTGGGAGAATGTGGCGGCCTGCCTGAGGCCACCTAGGGAGGTGGGACGACCCACAGAGGTCATCCTCTGGCCTCACACTCCATGTGGGTGCTTCCTGTATCTAGGTAAGGGGTCTGCATGTAGGTAAGGGGTCTGTTGCATCAGACTCACCCCGAGGGTCCCCGAGATCCCCTCCAAGGAAGGGTGAGCTGACGTAGCAGGTCCCTATTTACTTGGAGCTCACGCCTGGGAATCCTGGGGAAAAGGAAATGGGAAAATCTTAAAGATTTAGTGGTTTTATAAATAAAGAGGGGTCCCCGTTGGGATCCCTGTAAAAGACACGTTGTTGTCTGTTTTCAGATAGGCATTCAAGAACTCAGGGTATAGACCATATTTTTGGCAGGTGCACCCCTCCCTACCCTGCGGGCCTGGAGGCTGGAGGTGGTGGTTTCCATGGGAAAAGTCCCTGGTCTGGGGTAAGGGAGTGTGCACCTTAAGCCAGACGAGGGTCGGAAAACAGGGGCTACATTGGCATTGCCATCCACACCTGGGCTAGCGACGCACAGATCCATCTAAAAGTGGCATGTCCTAAAGTTACGGCTGCCTTGCATCTTGCGTAGCTCCAAATAATTGACAATTAATCCAGCAAACATGGAAGACAATCTTTTGCTCCCAAGGAAACTCTTTAGATGGTTAATCATGGGGGGTGAGAGGGGGATGGTAGCCTCCTAGGGCCTACCTTTATAGGTATATCCTCAGATGAATCTTTGGGCTCTTTACTTGTTATACAACTTTCTCAGAGGGCACTTATTTCAAAATAAGCCACAATATCCCAGTGCCAACTTCACTTGATGCAGCCAATCAGGGCCTATTTTATAGCAGATCCCTTTTGGATTGGGATACAGAGCCTAGATTACTATAATTTGGAGGGAGGTGTGCCCTCCTTCTGGTGTTACATGAGATCTGTTGTCCTCATTAGAAATTGATTCTGGTGACAGAGATCTTTGAGCTTATTTCCCTTATTTCTGACTCCTTTTCTTAGTTTACTGTAGTGACCTATTTTGTGTTTAAGGAAGTCTGTCTTCTCTGCTAGTCAGTGACCTAGTATCTTTTAAGGAAGTCTTTCTTCCTTGTTAGTCACTCTCCATCTCACAGTAGACACGAAGCTGTTTGTCGGGAAAGCTGAATTTGATATGAGGCACATACAACCTCAATTGGTGGGAAGTACAGGAGTGTGTAAATAACACATTTTAAATCCAGATTCCTGCATTTTCGACATTAATGACCAGTCTCCCTAAGTGGCCCTTTCTTTCTTGTGTTGACGTAAGGAGCAAAAAACATGTCGATTACCATTAATTTCTGGGATTTACCTCGTCTTCGGTTTTAGATGTTATGGGTCCACTTGGCTGTTGCCAGGGTGTATTTGCATTATTTTATTCATCAAATGGTGTTTTCGTAAATTCAATAAAAAATAAATTAAATCGTGTTTGTGTAAAGTGGTTGTCACAACGCATTGATGATTTGTTTCATTCGATGTGTTACTTAGTGATTTCATTTATGTAACTACTTTTCACCGCTCTTTTCTTTTCGATCTTAGTTTGAACTTTGAAAACCATTTTTTTTAAAGAAATGAAAGCAAGAGTGGCTACTAGTGAGGAATGACGAGGTTCTTGCAGTACTAAAGGGGTTCACAGTAAGAGCGCTCAACCGTGCGGTCAGCCCACAGGAGCAGAATCTATGGTCCCGCCTACTGCTCCTCGGGCCACGCCAACGTTTCCGCGCAGAGACAAGGCAGTCACGTGATGGCTCCAGAGTCTCTCCTTGGTTCGCTGTTCAGCTGCGTTAACTCACCTTACGTATCCTTACGCTTCATTTCCACTCCAACACCAATGACGTTCCCTGTTCTGGTTCCCAAGACCGTCAACGGCCCTGAACCTTTGACCCTGCTCACCAGCAGAGCGCTGGAAACCACCTCAACTCGAGTTCTCCTTCCAAGAGGGAGATCAGTGCATTCTGTGCTTAATTAGCAATTAAAGAAGTGCCAGAGCCCACATATTTTCTGGCACGTCTGTTAGACATTGGGGCGGGCAACTCGCCGCCCACTGTTGACACGGCCCACGGCTGCTCCATACCGTGTCGACATATTTGTGGTTAAAGCTGCAACTTCCAGCAGTTCATTGCGGGTGATGGATCCCCCGTGTGATTTATAGATACCAATCGACGTAACATATTAGTTGTCTCTTGAAATAAACTAAATGTTTAAGTGTTTCTTTCAAACAGATCCTCGTTAACGTCATGCTCTGATCCTGTCGGTGGCAAATGCAACATGTTAACCATCTATCGACAGACAGAAAGAGCAAGCGTGCTTTCCTCCTACGGTAAATTGATGGGCAAATGCACTCTAAATCGTTACTAGACTGATGCTCTGCCTACCAAACACTGCAGCAAGATTGTCTTAAATAGGTTGCCACTCATGATTGGAACTCCTCTTCGATATTGGCCTTTTCGCTGACCTTGCCCCTGGGTTGGGGCTGCTGGCTGGGGACTGTCCTGTTGTTGGCAACTCACCCTGATGCTTGTTACATTACAGTAGAGAATCTGCAGCAATGTCATGCAGGCTGAGTGGAGCAGTGTGCAGACATGGCCAGCATCGGGCCCCAGCATTGTCACCGTCCAACTCATCGCTATTCATGAAGATGGATCAATAGCCCTGCCAGCCTGGGCCATCAGGTTCATGAAAAACACTGAGCCAACCCTTGCAGAACAGATGCACTGTGATATGACCGGAAGAAAGAAACACTCCAAAAGACTGAATGTTCTTTTTTTTCTCCCCATTTGACCACATATATATGCGGGGGAAACCCCCGGCAGCCCCCCTTACCCCTCCATATTTTTTAATAAATGTACCCCCAGCCTCCATATATATGTGGTCAAACTGGGCATCCCAAATTCGGTCTTTTGTGATTTGGTCTTTTCTAGCTCGATCTTTCTGGGTATCACCTGCAGAACCCTGGCCAGAGCACCGATGTTATATTACTATGACCGACTGCTAGTTAAAATGATAAAGTTGCCAAAACACCACAACATAATCAAGACGGAATCAGCAATAAGTACAGGGGTTCAGAAATAAGTGCCGGGGCTGAGCCCGGGTAAATTGCCCAACAAATTAAGTACTGAGTGTGCCACTGCCCTGTGCAATCCTCTTAGGCCTTGGTGCCACCCTGAGCTCCAAACTCTTTCTTTTCTCACTGTTTGTTATATATATATATATATATATATATATATATATATATATATATATATATATATATATATATATATATATATATATAAAGATTTTGGGATTGAAGAAACATGGTATGGGCCACACGCAACCCCAGAGCAGCAAGTGCATGCATGACATTTACACATTTGGAAAACCTGTTAATGCAAGCTAAAAAAGGCCTCTGGGCGATGGTCGCAGGCACTATGTAAAACAATTGTTATTTTTAACTTTGCATACCTGTGAAATGCCATACATTTACCATGTGTTCAGTGCCCCCTGACCCTCTCCATATATCTGTGCAATGCCAGCCAAGAGCATCACCCTGTATGTGTGGTGACACCCAATTGACCCTTTAAGCTGGCACAGTGGCAGTAAGTCATGTTGGCATCATTGTCCCCACAGTAACATATATCAACAGTGCCACCAAGCAGTGTAACATATCTCAGCAGTGCCTCCAACTAATGGCATCATAGCTCAGAAGTGCCAACATGCCTTGGCAAGTCTCACCAGTGTCACCAATAACCTCGGCATAGCTCAGGAAGGCTGAGAGTAATGCTGGTATCGCTCACCTGTGCCAACTAGCAGATCTCTGGAAAGCCACCAACAACCCAAACGTATCTCAGCCGTGCCGCTAATAACTCTGCTATATCTTAGCAGAACCTCCACCACCAAACTGGCATATCTTACAGTAACAATGCTACAGGTAACCTTGGTTTATCTCAGCGATGCGACTAGTAACTTTGCCACTTCTTATCAGTGTCACAATTACCCTTGCCTATCCCACCAGGGCTCTTGATAAACTTGCCATCCATCAGCAGGGCCAGGAAGCATACTGGCATATCTCACAATACCACTAATAACTTTGGCACATCTCAATCTGGCAACCATGGCATATGTCAGAAATGACACTAGCAACCTTGGCATATCTCAATTGGGCAGCTAGATTCTTTGGTGCACCTCAACAATGTTGCCTACTTAGCGTGTGTGAGCAGCGCCAGCAATCAAATGTACACACTTCAGAGGTGCCACCATTCATCTTTGCAAAGCTCATCAGTGACCACCAATCGCAATGGCATAGCTCAGCATTGCCACCAATGGCCCTGGGATATCTCAGTAGTGCCACCAATCTCCTTTGGGTATTTTGGCAGTGTCAATTGATCCCTCTTGCACATTTCAGCATTTCCGCCAATCACTGTTGTGTATGTCACTAGAGACCCTTAAGAGCTTGTGCTGTCCGAGCACTGGCACCAGTCACTCACTATATGTATACTTCAGAAGCACCAAGAACAACCGTGTCTCTGATCAAGAACACTGCCAATCGCCTTGGCACGTCTCTACAGCGGCATCGGTCAACTCCGCTCTAATGACATTTGATGTGGAGAGGAACTGCCTTGTTTGGCTAGGGATTGGAACTCTTAGAAATTGTCACCACCCCCTCTCACCCCCCCCACCCGGCCAGCCAGCAGACATGTCCAGCCAAGACTTACCTTCACACTTCAGGCCCTGCCGCACCAGACCCCAGAGCATCTCCCCGCAGTGGTCGCAGAACGCCGGGGCCCGGTAGGAATGGACGAAGAGCGCGTGGGGCCGGATTTGGAAGTCTTCAAATGTGGCAGATGCTGTGGGAAATAAAAAGTGAGAAAAAAATGGATCATCATTTTTCGGGCCCTGGTGCCATTTCTAGTGAACAGCCTGCTTGATACATAGACCACTGCATTTTACGTTCCTAAAGTTTGCATGTATATACACAGCATACATTCTATGAAACATCTTAACCTGTTTAGGTACAATTTAATGGGATACTGAATTAAAAATGTATTCGTCTGGGCCATAATAATCGGTTTCCAAATCCAAACACTCGCCAATATTGGACTGCTGTGGCGGGTTAAAAGAAGGACGCAGACTCTTAGAAGATATTTCAAGTATATTTGTATTAAGGAAAAGGATAATGCTTACCTTTCCCTACTTCCATGGGGTGTTCCCTACCTAACAAACTTGGTTAACGGTATACTTTATTTAACTTGACTGGGACGAGTATGAGTAGTCCCATAACGATTCTCATTCAGTTCTCTTGCTTTCAATGTTATGCTTTCGTTAATTTGACTGGGACAAGTATGAGTAGTCCCATAACGATTCTCATTCAGTTCTCTTGCTTTCAATGTTATGCTTTCGTTAATTTGACTGGGACAAGTATGAGTAATCCCATAACGATTCTCATTCAGTTCCCTTGCTTTCAATGTTATGCTTTCGTTAACTTGACTGGGACAAGTATGAGTAGTCCCATAACGATTCTCATTCAGTTCTCTTGCTTTCAATGTTATGCTTTCGTTAATTTGACTGGGACAAGTATGAGTAGTCCCATAACGATTCTCATTCAGTTCTCTTGCTTTCAATGTTATGCTTTCGTTAACTTGACTGGGACGAGTATGAGTAGTCCCATAACGATTCTCATTCAGTTCTCTTGCTTTCAATGTTATGCTTTCGTTAATTTGACTGGGACAAGTATGAGTAGTCCCATAACGATTCTCATTCAGTTCTCTTGCTTTCAATGTTATGCTTTCGTTAACTTGACTGGGACAAGCATGAGTAGTCCCATAACGATTCTCATTCAGTTCTCTTGCTTTCAATGTTATGCTTTCGTTAACTTGACTGGGATGATTATAATGCTTTTGTTAACTTGATTTGTTCTTTCTTCATACAAGTTTCTGTAGGGTATTCCTAAAGAGGGGATGTTGGGATATCCTTTAGGGAGTTCCTCACAGGAATGGAAGTCCTTGTCCCGAGAGGAGGAGTCTCTCCCGTGAGCTCCCACTTGCCTCAACCCCTAGGGAGGGTGTTGAGGAGCGGCTCGCCTCCGTAGCCTCACAGCGGGGTTCCCCATTGGGGAGAAGAGGTTAATCCCCATGATTTGTCACACTTCCCATTGGAAAAGCATAGCTTCCCAGGATGCCAGACTCGGCAAGGTCTTCTGACGGTGTTGTGCAGCCACCATATCACAAGAATTGGGTCTCCAGCACTGTGCCCCTTCCAGACACAGATATAATCTGCACAGGTGCTAGGAGTTAAAAGTGGAAACAGGGACCTAGCCAGAGTTTCTGCCGGAAGTGAAAAGTAGCAAATCCCATATACAGGACATGGGACTGTTTCTTCATTGTGCCTGTACTTCGACCACTTGTTCCATCTCTGCTCTTCCACTATCCCACCATGCACTAACTTTACCACTGCACACCTTTCATCACGCTGCAATGTTGTTCTCAGGCCATTGTCCATGGCTCACCTCTCCACCCCTGGCACTTTTCACTCCACCCAAGACGCAAAATGAGTCCCATATCAGCCACTCCGAGTCTGTACCGCGTGCAACCACCGCACACCACCACTCTTACACCAGAGGTGTTGCTAGAGGAGGATTTTGGGATTTTGATTGAAGCGCCGGCTAGAAACTCAGGGGCTACAACCAAAAGGCTAGCTAGCCTTGAGGCCCGACATTAGCGTAGCCCCAGATCTTTCCTAGACCTAGCAACACCCCTGTCTTACAGAGTTCACTTTTTGGCTCTCTTATCACTTCCTACTATGCACTACCTCCACAGTTCTTTCTTCTCCCCAAGTCACATTCCCTTCTCAGCCATACCACATGTACATCCAGCAATTCCTCGGTCTGTCTCTTCACTAACCTCTAGCTAGCACCCGCACTTCTCAGCCATGCCACCTCCCCATACTGTGCTCTCTAGGTCTCCACACTACTCTACACCTACCATATTCCCTATTCTATGTTAGCTCCGTTCTACACTACTCTGCACCTACCACATTCCCTATTCCATGTTAGCTCAGTTCCACACTACTCTGCACCTACCACATTCCCAATTCTGGTAGTCCTCGGTCTCCACCTAACACGCTCCCTTCTAACCCATACCAACGCCCCATCCTGTGTGCCCCGACTGTTCACACTACTCTCCACCTACCATATTGCCATTTTGTGCTCCCTTGGTCTGCCTAATAGGCTCAATGTACCACATTACCAATCTTGTGTTAGCCCGGTATCTGCACAAATCTCCACTTAGCACATATCCCATCCTTTGTTACCTCAGTATCCACACTTTTATCCACCTTCCACATTCCCCATCCTGTGCATCCTCTCTCCACTCTACTCTACAAGTACCATAATGCAGAGTCCTGAACTCCGTCGGCCTCCACACTACTCTCCACCTCCCACATTCCCCATCCTGTGCATCCTCTCTCCACTCTACTCTACAAGTACCATAATGGAGAGTCCTGAAGTCCGTCGGTCTCCACACTACTCTCCACCTCCCACATTCCCCATCCTGTGCATCCTCTCTCCACT
Organism: Ambystoma mexicanum; assembly: GCF_040938575.1. Classification (NCBI taxonomy): domain Eukaryota; kingdom Metazoa; phylum Chordata; class Amphibia; order Caudata; family Ambystomatidae; genus Ambystoma; species Ambystoma mexicanum. Next base: position 48,024,196 of record NC_090940.1, on the reverse strand, counting down.
CTACTCTACAAGTACCATAATGGAGAGTCCTGAACTCCGTCGGTCTCCACACTACTCTCCACCGCCCACATTCCCCATCCTGTGCATCCTATCTCCACTCTACTCTACAAGTACCATAATGGAGAGTCCTGAACTCCGTCGGTCTCCACAATACTCTCCACCTCCCACATTCCCCATCCTGTGCATCCTCTCTCCACTCTACTCTAGAAGTACCATAATGGAGAGTCCTGAAGTCCGTCGGTCTCCACACTACTCTCCACCTCCCACATTCCCCATCCTGTGCATCCTCTCTCCACTCTACTCTAGAAGTACAATAATGGAGAGTCCTGTACTCCGTCGGTCTCCACACTACTCTCCACCTCCCACATTCCCCATCCTGTGCATCCTATCTCCACTCTACTCTACAAGTACCATAATGGAGAGTCCTGAACTCCGTCGGTCTCCACACTACTCTCCACCTCCCACATTCCCCATCCTGTGCATCCTCTCTCCACTCTACTCTAGAAGTACCATAATGGAGAGTCCTGAACTCCGTCGGTCTCCACACTACTCTCCACCTCCCACATTCCCCATCCTGTGCATCCTCTCTCCACTCTACTCTACAAGTACCATAATGCAGAGTCCTGAACTCCGTCGGCCTCCACACTACTCTCCACCTCCCACATTCCCTATCTTTGCATCCTCTCTCCACTCTATTCTAGAGGTACCATAATGGAGAGTCCTGAACTCCGTCGGTCTCCACACTACTCTCCACCTCCCACATTCCCCATCCTGTGCATCCTCTCTCCACTCTACTCTACAAGTACCATAATGGAGAGTCCTGTACACCGTCGGTCTCCACACTACTCTCCACCTCCCACATTCCCCATCCTGTGCATCCTATCTCCACTCTACTCTACAAGTACCATAATGGAGAGTCCTGTACTCCGTCGGTCTCCACACTACTCTCCACCTCCCACATTCCCCATCCTGTGCATCCTCCCTCCACTCTACTCTACAAGTACCATAATGGAGAGTCCTGAACTCCGTCGGTCTCCACACTACTCTCCACCTCCCACATTCCCCATCCTGTGCATCCTCTCTCCACTCTACTCTACAAGTACCATAATGCAGAGTCCTGAAGTCTGTCGGCCTCCACACTACTCTCCACCTCCCACATTCCCCATCCTGTGCATCCTATCTCCACTCTACTCTACAAGTACCATAATGGAGAGTCCTGAAGTCCGTCGGTCTCCACACTACTCTCCACCTCCCACATTCCCCATCCTGTGCATCCTATCTCCACTCTACTCTACAAGTACCATAATGGAGAGTCCTGAACTCCGTCGGTCTCCACACTACTCTCCACCTCCCACATTCCCCATCCTGTGCATCATATCTCCACTCTACTCTAGAAGAACCATAATGGAGAGTCCTGAAGTCCGTCCGTCTCCACACTACTCTCCACCTCCCACATTCCCCATCCTGTGCATCCTATCTCCACTCTACTCTAGAAGTACCATAATGGAGAGTCCTGAAGTCCGTCGGTCTCCACACTACTCTCCACCTCCCAAAGTACTCTCCACCTCCCACATTCCCCATCTGTACTCCCCAGATCTTGAAACCACACTCCATCTATCGCACTCCCTTCCCAGCTCCCCTACCTCTGCTCTCTTGGACTCTGCAATAGTTTACACCTGCCACATTCCCCATCCTCTGCTCTCTAGGTCTACACACTACTCTCCACCCATCACACTCCACGTTCTGTGTTACCTTGGTCTCCCTATGGTGCCATATCGCTACTCTGAGGTATTTACTGCGTTGGCATGCAGCAAATGCCTTGCTGCAGGCCCCCTGTCCCAATCCACAGAGCATCATGGAAGGTGGTACACCCCTTCGCCCTCCCGTTCCCTACCATCCTCGCCTCACCTGTTGGGCGGGCGTGATTCCTTGGAATCTTGTCCATTCTGCACTCCTCCTCTCCATCACACCCCGCCATGCCCCCTGTCTACGCCCCATACCTGCCTCGCTGGGCGGGGCCAGGGGGGGCTCGGGCCCCTCCTCTGAAATCCTGTGCCCCCTTGTGCCCTCCCTACCTGGGCTACTCTCTCTGCAGTGCTGCCTGCAGTGTTGCCAAGTGTAATTGGACTTGTTGACAAAGCAACCGAGGCCATTACACAGGGCCACAGAGCTCCTGGAAAAGGCTACGGGCAGCCCTTAACGACTTGCAGTTATTGCAGCTCGTTAAAGGGCTGCCTGCAGCGAAATTACTCCTTTCTTCCCTTTCCCAATCAGAGTGCTCTCTCCTTTTTGCATATGTTTAGGCATTTTGCACTCATGTGACCTTTACACATGAAATACCCCTCACAGATTTGTACCTGTCCAGAAGGGGTCCCATCAGTGTCAAATGCTCAAACATAAGCAAAAGAAGAGACAGCTCCTTTTTAAAGTTATCAAGTCAGTGATTGACATGCAAAAAAGGGAATATGGCGCAGCTTAGATTAGAAGGTATGTGTTCAAGGGCCCAGACTGTAGAATGCTTAACAATCCCGCCTTCACTGTTTTCCAAAGTGTGTGATCCTGGGACAATAATGTCATCTCTTCTAACACAGAAGACTTGCCTCAGCAGAACCAATATTCATTTTTCCCCCTTTTGCTGCCATTCACCTAACTTCAAAAATGACTAGGTTCAGACATGGCACATTTAATTGGCAACTTCGACAGTTTACACATTGTCTATCCAGTAATGTCATCTATGCCATATGGTGCCCCTGTAACCTATTATATGTGGGTATGACAGCAAGGAAAGTCTCTGTCCAGATCAGTGAACATAGGTCACGTATCCGCACGAAATATGTGGCCGCTCCGTTGGTCCAACATTATTTAACAGAAAACCACACAGAAGAAGATATACACTGGGTGATAATAGATCAACTGGTTCCTGACAGTAGTCAATATTCAATGCTATGGAGACTAACTCTAAATTAGAGCAAATATTGATCTATAGACTCAGCACTCATGAAGCTGGTCTCAATAAGGATATTCAATGGCCTTTTCTATTGCAGAGGTAATGGGATCCTCATTATTGTTATTTCTTCTCACTGGTGGACCCGTGCCTGCTATCTCTACTAGAAATCAGAGATGAAATTACCCACAAGATTTAACCAATGGGCCTCACCATGGTCTTTTTGAGTGGGCATTACGAAATCTACGTGTCTTCCTGTGTAGATCGTACCCTTTTGGTGGGTTTCCAATTTGATAAATTAGAGACATATACCAACCACAAGAATTATTCCAATGGGCCTCACCATGGTCTATCTAAATGGCCATCACAATATTCATGCGTTTTCCCCATGTAGGTGCGTAGCCATCCAGTGGGCTTCCAGGTTTTAGGAGCGTTCCCATTGCCCTTTGTGACACAGACAGAGGCTTACTGATGCATTTAGTCGAGGAGCACCTCTTTGGGCCCTTTAACAAAATCTCCACGGTAAGATATGTAATGGCCCCTCCCTGGTAACCCTGAGCGTGACCACGCAGGAAGTAGTGGTCGGTGAATGGTTAAAATGGCGATCATTCGTCTTTCGCTTTTATTACAGCTCAGCGACACCAGAGTAGAACACACAGCGCCTGGACGAGACAAAACAAAGGACATTCTGCGAGGTAAGTGTCCACCGTGTTCCCTTGGGCCAGCGGTCACACTGCAAACCTTGACTGTGAGAACTCGCGTCTCTTTCACAATTGAGAGATTCTCAGGCCCTTGCGTCAGCCGTTCTCTCCTGGTCCTGACCGGGTGCTGTGGCCGCCGCGCGGGCAGGCCTCCCCGGGTGACAGCAACCTGTTTGCTGACCCCCTGGGAGACCTGCGTTCGCGGCGGTCCTCGGCCGGCGGGACCAGGTTTTTCGGCAAGAATAATCTGGTGGGGCACGATGTGTTGTGCTGAGACAGGGAGCCACACAAAAAGATTTCCCTCTTGTTTTCTCCCCTTTTCCCTCCACCCCCCCCCCACCCCCCACTTTCTTTCTTACCATGTGAATAGACAGAACAGCTCAATCAGTCTGATAGAGGTCTCATTTGGAAAATTATATTGGGGTGAGCAACTGGCTACGCCTCTGTGCCGTCTGGTTTCAGCCCCCAGCCGGGCAAAGTAACTGTACCTTGAAGTAGAGAAGGCGTTGCTTCAATGCAAGTAACAGGAAAATGCATCAAGGTTGGTATACTGTACGCGTACCGTTACTCAACAGAATAGCCACCGCAGCAAAGTTTATAGTAACAGTATAAAACATGTACAACGCCCTCATACCACGTATATATGCTTATGTCGTAGACGACAAGAGAGTTCCAAATTAAGAAAGCACTCGTTGCTGCTATGTCCGAAATTGAACAACAGCATGGGGATTCTGTTTAAAAGAATTGCAATAAAAGTTGGGATACATCTGTTATAGTATATCCACAAACAAATGGGTAAGACGCTTTCAAGATTTACTCACAACATTGTGGAGCATGCCTACCTGATTGGGGTCAATCGTTTGGAGTCACAATTTTACAAATACACATTGGGCTGTTTAATCAGTGGTTTATGTGGAGAGTTAATTTTCACCTGGGAGCCTCAAGTCTCGTACCTTGTGTGTGCCTGGGGGGGGGTGGTTGATGCTAGCAATGGCTAGTCTACCACCCTTCCGTAAATGATAAGGACAGAGCCTCCCTTACTATGAGTTTGGGTTTCATGACTCAGATCAGATGATGCTCAAAGATATCTAGGGGCATTTATAATACTAAGCACAGTGTTATGTTTTTTAAGCAATGATATATGATTTAGAATATGGAGGATGTTGTAGAGAATGATTGTAAATGTTCTGCTCTTCTTTCCTCCCCTGCCTCCTATTGGTTCATTTGGCCTCTTCAGTAACACATCTGACTTACAGGAGCATTGGAATCTGTAAACTGGAAGAATGCACACGTTGAGCACTGGACACGATTTAATGTGCGCCAACTTGAATCCCTGTTACAAAATTGTCTTTTTTTGGATGTATATGTCCTGATGAGGAGCACTATATGGAAATTGTATAAACCTGTCGAGTTGCTCGAAACTTGAGTAGACATAACCCTAGATCCCACTCCAACAGGAGTTGGCTCTAACTTGTGTTTGCATAGATAAATGTGGTAATTAATATATGTTAAAGCAATCCTTGATAACATATACCATTTCTAAAATTGACATTTATGCACTTTAGGAGACAATGAATGAGTCCCAGCAGTAAAAATCTAAGATATAGATAGAGGTTCTGGTTACAGAACAGATGTATTCACATTGCGGTTATTGCACAAGTACGAATGGTGGTTGGTATGAATGGGGATGAAAGTGGATGTGAGGAATGATGTGTGATATGTGTTCACTGGTTGGTGTGATATGTGTTCTTTTATAGTTGGCTTTTAATATTTGATTAGTCAATGTCTTTCATATTATATTTTGTAGATGTATTTTCATATTGATACTGAGCTGATGAACAAAATAATACAAAATGAACTTTAACAAATACACTGTCCCTGGTTTAGAATGTATATCCTTTATAGGGTTGTTTTGGAAGGGATTGTGTGGCGCTTTAATGCGTGAATTGTATTGGTAATGGTAGGAGGGTTTGCATTTGTCCACGGATAACTGCAACTTTGTATGGCCATTCACCAAAGTGGCATGGGCTGTCCAGAATACTGCCCCAAAGGAGAATTAATCAAGCTCTCTCCTGTGCCCCGCTATGCTACGTTACTCAGTCTGGTGTAGCATAGAGTCTACCATTTCCACGGTTTGGAGTTTTAGGATCTGCAAGAGGTGGGGCATGGGGCTAACGTCGGAGCAGGATAAGGTGATTTTGTGCATATCTCTGTGTTATCTAGTTTTATATATTGTGTGAGTTGCTCTAGGTACATTATTTCTTTGATGTTGATGGCTGCCGGAGTGGGGTTTAAGGACTGTGTAGATGCATCTGTGATGGGCTACTGGGCTATTTAGGGACACTTGGTATGGGCACGTGTGGTGTGCATTTCATTGTGTAACCTTTGTTGTTTTGGGGTTGGAGGGGCTGTGTGTGTAGATAAGTGCTGTTATTTAAGCTTGGATGTCGAATGATTTCAGGGGGTATTGCCAGATCCTGCTCAACAGAGCACCTAATAACTGAGAACAAACTTTTTCCATTTGAAAACATCACAGTTGGTGTTTGCTTACATCACTGCAAAACTGCCTCTCTCCAGCTTTTCTGCCTTCTTATGCCATTATATGTAATGCTAGAAACACTGTTAATTTAAGTGTTTCTAAATCACTGGCCGCCGATTGTTGAAATTCAAATTAGGGTCTTGGCGGTTAGCTTGCCGATTGTGAAATTCAAATTAGGGTCTTGGCGGTTAGCTTGCCCCTGATAAGGGTTCTCCGCCGAGCCCCCACTTTCGCTGAGGGAAGCAGGAGGGCTCGGTAATCTAATCTGCTGTCCTCCTTTCCCCAGACGTCACTCTCGCATTTGCAGGTCTTTTGCCCAACCTGTTTTTTTCTTCTGGCCTGAAAGGGACACACTGCCCTTGAGACATCAGTGGCTCCACCTCTGCAGAAGACGCCGCTTTAAAGGATCATATCTCGTCACTGGTTGACCGCAGTTATAGTGCACACTCACACACCCACTGTGCTCCTCTAGTTCACACGCCCGTCTGGATATTATTCTCTGTGCTCGTACTACATTTGCACTATAAAATGTCCACAATAACACTGCTGATAAAGGAACCCACAAACCTAATTGCGATCTGTAGAGACCTTCCAGTAAAGTACGCGCAGCCAGATGCGAGATGCACAAAAAGGCATTGCGCACCATGGGTATTAATGGTACACTTGTGAAAGGCCCCCCCACAGCAGATGCGATCGGGACACAACAGGGACACTGTGTCATTTGAAAGTGCATGAAATGGCAGGTGTCCAATACCAGCCAATGACAACAGGAAATTGCCCATGAAGGCCCGGAACCAGGACTGAACTTAACTGGCGCTGTGTATTCGCTTTTAGAATAAAAATGTCCCTTTGCATTTCTTAACACTGAAACATTAAGAACGTCTGGTCCAAAAGAATGGTCTCTTAAATGGGCCATCAATGGTGAATCGGTCCCACTTTAAATGCTCTCTCTGCCAGAAGAAAGAAAGTGATAAGCAGTCATTAGGGGGTCCCTCCCAAACCCCCAACAGTGTCTGCCTCTGGGAGGGGGTATTTGTCTTTAGAGAGTCAGGGGTAGGGCTGGGCGATATATCTAGTTTTGGAGATATAGCGGTATATATTTTCAATATCAATATAGGATGAGACAATGTTGTTAACATCAAGATATACACAAGTATACAACAGAATTGCTTGCTGTGTAAATGCACGATTTTACCCCTCTAGCCCCCTCTAGCCCCCTGGGCCACTTTGGAATACTTTGTCCCAGTCAATTTGGAAAAAGCATACACATTGCCCTTTTATAGAAGGCCACCCTAGTTTAGTCTGTGGCATCCTCTGTGCCCCCCCTAAATTTGATTCCTGGGGACGTCGCTGTAAACACTCACGCCTCATCCGCCTCCGTGGTCCCAGCCAACCACCGCCGATGGAAGTGGATGTCAGTAAATACCTGCACCACAAAGGCTGCGCGGCCAAGACACGCCACTCACCAATCTCCTCTGCACCTACCGCATTCCCCATCATGTGCTCCATTGGTCTCCACACTACTCTCCACCTTCCGCACTACTATCCAGCACAATATGATAATGCTTTGTTGACATGACTCAGCATGACATTATTTGCAAAGCTTGATGTACGCAGCTTTTCTTTCCTAAACTCACAGGGCCTCTGTTAGGGAGAATTCTCAATATGTGCTAGATTTCCCTTACCTTTTGAGACCCCCAGCAACTTTGCTGGATTTCTTGGATTTGATTTTTTTACCTGGATAGAGTGGGAGCCCTTTTCCCACTCTTTCATGTATTTTGATGTGTGTTTTACTGTTGTGTTCTTTGGTTATGGAGTTTTAAAACAACTCCAGTGGCATCATCTTTTTCTGTGTGTCACACAGCACCATAGTGGCACAGGGTTGTCTTTCAGACTTCCCAAGGTTTAAATACCTTTTCTGGGTTTTGACTACCGTCTCCCAGGGCATGTAAAGTTAAATTGACTTTACTAGTCTCTTCAAATGTACTGACCCAGCACATACTTTCTTCCCATAGAGTGCTGGAGGGGTTGCCTAGCTTCCCCTGAGTCAAAACACTCGTGTAACAGTAAAATGTTACCCTTTCCTACTTTAAATGACTGGTGGCAGTGGTTTAGATCAAACTACCATGATTTTTTCCAACCACTAACAACGGTAGCTAAAAATTGGGTCAGCCATGTTTTTCAATATGGCGCCCAAGACCTATCTGTAAAAACAGACTCTGGTCATATTTTTTTCCCATTTCTTTTAGGAAAGGTCCTTCTTGTGTTTGACTCTGCGTGCCAAACCAGGTTTGGTCCCTTTGTTCGTTGGCCTTTGGCGGGGTTCAGTGCTGAAGCCCTCCTCTGGCGCCTGAGTGTCTGGCAGGGGCACCTCCAAGGGGTGGCCAAGGGGGGCCATGGCCACCCTTATAAAAGCACGCCCCCTCCCACCGGCCCATTCATTTATGTATGTTTGTTTTGGTGTTCCACCCCAAGACTTCAAGTGTGGCCACCCCTATGAAAAATGTCTGGGGGCGCCACTGGTGTCTGGGGTGGACAGGATGTCAGGGAGGTGCCGAAACTTCCTGTGCTTAGTCTCCTAGGAGATCTGAATGCACTCTGGTGTGATTGGCCGGCTGGCTGTCCGGCAAGGACAGCCACCCTGCTATGTGAGTGACAGCCAGGCTGGAATGAACGGGGGAAAACTGTTTAAAAGCAGGTCCCTGGGACTAGGAAAGCAGAGTCAACCACTGGAATGAAGGAACCTAAGACGAGCTGAAGGAGGAGGACTGCTGAAACTCCTGGACGACCGGTGAAGCCCTGCTGCAGGTCCGAATTGCCTGAAACTCCATTGACAGAGGAACCCTTCAAGGTTAACTTCTCCCATTGAGTTTGGTGGGAACAAACAACTCGCAAGCCACCTGGACACCGCCCCATCTGGTCGAATTTTCATCAGAGTGCTGTTGAAAACCGGATAGCCAGAGGGAACGAAACCAGCTTGTGGACTTTAAGGCACTGGCACCTTAAACCAACGTCTTGCTAAAACTTTTGGCCTCATCCCTGGGCAGTGCAGGAACCTCCTGACGTCCTCCTTCTTGTCCCCACGACTTAAGCTCAGGAAAAGCGAGATCTGCTTGAACGCAGGCCTATTAAGAAGAATTGCTGGTTGTATTTAACTGAAACCCTTCGCTCTGCCTATGAATGTATTTGGGTTGTCTATTCCTATAACCTTGTCTTTTTACCCCTTTATTAAGTATCTGAAGTGCCATTTTGCTCCGACTTCATTTGGAGCTAAACTTGTTCATTTACTTACCGGTTGTATTTTTGTGGTTTATTAGTGTGTGATATTGAAATGCTTATGCTAGTGTAATGTTTTCTAACTGACTTAGTAAATAAATGTATATTCTTTTACCAAGAAACCTTGAGTAAGTGTTTGTTTGTCCTTAGTTGGTCCTTTGTGTAACTTGTTCTACTGCTCACTTAAACTCTTGAGATAAGCCTGGCTGCTCAGCCATCGCTACCACATAACTGTGTAGTACAGGCTTGTACCAAAGGTGAAATTGTGCTTACACTTGTAGTCCTAATTGCCTGTAGTGTTCCCAAAGGGTACTGCAGGTGATTCTGCCTAACAGCCTCATTTACATACCGCGGGGGGTAAAGGATATAGGGAGGTGTTAATGCCCATCTACCAGGCTGAGACTTGTGCCATCAGATGCCACCGTGCCCAGTGAGGACTGCGCTTAGATGCAGAAAATCATAGGCGTCATTTTAGAGGGGGTGAGGACATGGGTGCCCCCTCCCCAACTTTTGTGGCACACCGTTTTGTCCCACTCTTTTGGCAGCGGACCCTTTCATTTAGAATTCATGTCCCCCCGGCCAACATGTTCAGTAAAGTTACTCCACTGCATGCCGCCCTGTTGCAGAATACCTCAAGTGGCCCATGCTCTCTGAATGCTGCCATGCACGTGTGCTGGGATGAGTGTAGAGCCTGGCGCTCTGTCTCGCGGACTGAGGCAAAGCGGCGCCGAGTGATGATGTGCACCCCCGGGGGGTAGGGTATGAAGCGCCTTGGTGTCACACTCATCAGTGGCAGGCAGAGCTGTTAAACACCAGCCTGGCTGCATCAGGCCTGGCGTGAGAGCGGAGCACCGAGGCTCATTCAAAGGTGTCGTGCCCTAATTCCCAGAGAGGGCCAGGCGCCCGCTGTGTCCGAGTGTGCCGGCTGGAGAGGCATGAGGTGCAGTGTCAGACTCAAACACACAGGGGGCTGCACATCCTCCCCAGGACCTGGGAACTCCTGGTGGCAACAGGAAGCACTTGCTGGAGGAATACCATCATGAAATCACTGGTGTGAAGCAAACACAAGAAAAGGCCCAGGTTTACAAAATGGCGCCCGTCATGTTATGCATTGTGCTACTAAATCTGTGTATTAAAAGACGCATCGCTATTAAATAAATACGATATCATGCAGGCAAGATCAGAAATCATCACAAATGTCAGAACATTCAATGGTTAAGGGAGTGTCATGCGAACATGGCTCACATCACATCTCATGGCAAAACCCTGCGCGAAAAACTGCAACCAAAACAACGTCACGAGGGCGGGTGTTTCGCCATCACATGTGAAGATTTCCTGTGCCAACAGCACCCTTGAAATGCGCCCTCTTCCCCTAAATTCATACCGCATATGGTGTGGCACATACACAGATGTGTGTGCACAATACAGCTCAGGATGTGTGCTAATAATCCTTGTGTCATGTGCCAGGGAACAACCTCACCCAAGACAGGGTATCCACACGCAGCCAGCCCAAGGTATTTCTCTCCACTGGGGTATTGATGGCACAATGCCGTGCTGTTGGGGTTCAGACCACACCTGGCCGCCATTTGCCAGATGCCGGCGCTCTTCTGGATCTGGGAGGGGAAATGTCTGAGCTACTGGGGGAAGGAGAGGCTGGTGGGTGACACTTGCAAGTTGAATCAAGAGATGTCAAGTGGTGAGTGTTTTTGTGAGGTGGTGGGGGCGGGTTGTGTAGCCGCTTGAGTTGATGTGGTTGGTGATCGGTGTGTGAGTGAGGGTGGTTGAGCATCAGGTTGTTACTGGGTTGTGCAATGCACGTTATTAGGGAAGCTAGACCCAAGACACGATGGAGTACAATGTAGAATAGTGCAAATGCATGCTCGCCTGGACACCTAGATGTGAGACACAATAGAGCACAATAAAGAATAGTGCAATGCACTTTCCTAGGTATATCAAGATGTGAGACACAATACAGCACAATAAAGAATTGTGCAAATTCACGCCTCCCTGGACACCTAGAAGTGAGACACAATAGAGCACAATAAAGAATAGTGCAAACGCACGCCCCCCTGGACACCTAGATGTGAGACTCAATAGAGCACAATAAAGAATTGTGCAAATTCACGCCACCCTGGACACCTAGAAGTGAGACACCATAGAGTACCATGTAGAATAGTGCAAATACACGCTCACCTGGACACCTAGAAGTGAGACACTGTAGAGCACAATAAAGAATAGTGTGAATGCACGCTCCCCTGGACACCTAGATGTGAGACACAATAGAGCACAATAACGAATAGTGCAAATGCACTTTCCTAGGTATATCAAGATGTGAGACAGAATACAGCACAATAAAGAATTGTGTAAATTCACACCCCCCTGGACACCCAGATGTGAGACACAATAGAGCACAAGAGTGCAAATGCACACTCCCCTGGACACCTAGAAGTGAGACACAATAGAGCACAAGAGTGCAAATGCACGCTCCCCTGGACACCTAGATGTGAGACACAATAGAGCACAATAACGAATAGTGCAAATGCACTTTCCTAGGTATATCAAGATGTGAGACAGAATACAGCACAATAAAGAATTGTGTAAATTCACACCCACCTGGACACCCAGATGTGAGACACAATAGAGCACAAGAGTGCAAATGCACACTCCCCTGGACACCTAGAAGTGAGACACAATAGAGTACAATAACAAATAGTGCAAATCCACGCTCCCCAAGACACCTAGAAGTGAGACATAACACAGCACAATAAAGAATAGTGCAAATGCACCCTCCCCTGGACACCTAGAAGTGAGACACAATATAGCACAATAAAGAATAGTGCAAATTCATGCTCCCCAGGACACCTGGAAGTGAGACACCATAGAGCACAATAAAGAAAAGTGGAATGCACTTTCCTAGGTATATCTAGATGCGAGACACAATACAGCACAATAAAGAATAGTGCAAATTCACGCCCCCCGGACACCTAGAAGTGAGACACCATAGATTACCATGTAGAATAGTGCAAATGCACGCTCCCCTGGACACCTAGAAGTGAGACACAATACAGCACAATAAAGAGTAGTGCAAATACACGCCCACCTGGACACCTAGAAGTGAGACACAATAGAGCACAATAAAGAACAGCGCAAGGTGCTTTCTTAAGGATACCTAGATGCGAGACACAACAGGGTACAACATAGAGCAGTGCAAATGCACTTTGTTACAGTTACCTAAATGTGAGACACAATATATGGCACAATATAGAACAGTGCAATGCGCTCTCACAGGGATAGCCAGACACAAGACACAATATATTGCACAATATAGAACAGTACAACGTGCTCTCACAGGGATAACCAGATGTGAGACACAATGTATGGCACAATATAGAACAGTACAACGTGCTCTCACAGGGATAACCAGATGTGAGACACAATGTATGGCACAATATAGAACAGTGCAATGCGCTCTCACAGGGATAGCCAGACACAAGACACAATATATGGCACAATATAGAACAGTGCAATGCTCTTTCCCAAACACAGCTAGACATTAGACACAATATATGGCACATCACACATCCCTCTACTACGACAGAAACCTGAAACCATCACAAACCGCACACATTATGCATTGCAGCAACCACTGCACAAAACACACCACAGGAAAACAGAACACACGCATGCACACTCAGCCCTCCAGCCTCTTTTCCTTTGCAGATGGGGAGCAGGTGCAAGTGGATCTAGGTCACCTGGCCTAAGCACCACCCACCTTCCTAGCCCCGCCTCTTCCTTCCTGCTCTTAACTCTTAGATCAAGGGTGTCTTTTGCCCGGGCGACCGAAGCGAAGGGCAGACGAAGAAAATGTCAATTCCTGTTTGGATCCCATACATTCTGGTTTCACCATCACCGTCTTGTGACCAATGCTGGATTTTACTTTTATGGACTTCATTGATTCACGGTGCGTCACCCTTTCTCAACTCTCATGCTGGACTTCCTTTGCATTGTGTACTCATGGTGGCCCTGAATCATGCTGTTCCAATCTTCATCGTGTATCCTGGCTTGCAACATTACGTGTTACTACTGACTTCTGCAATTGTATTCGCTCTCCACTCTTGCTTCTCCACTCTTTTTGACTGCTTATCTCTGTTCTCTCCTTCTCCCCCTTTCTCCCTTCTATGCACTTACTCTATCAGAATTGTCCCTGGACCTAGTATGATAGCAACCTCGTCTGTCTCATCCCCCCTCCCCTTACTTGCCCCCCCTCCAGCACTATCTGAAATGTCGTCAGGCCTAGTATGGTAGTCACTTGTTTTGTTCCTCCCCTACCTTTCTGCACCCCTCTCCCTCATCTTTTGTTTTTCTCTGGCTCTACCAGAAATGTCGTCAGGCCTAGTACAGTAGTTGCCTGTCTGTTTCCATTTCCTGCCCACTCTCCTCCTCCCTTCCTTATCTATGTCTTAGCTCTTGCACTATCTGAAATGTCGTCAGGCTGAGTATGATAGTTAATTTCACATCCTTACTGTTCATGGCCTCTAAGAATATCATTGTATTTTCCCTTGTTCCCCCTCTTGCCTTGAAGCGCTTTGAAACATATTTTGTAAAGGCGCTATATAAATAAACTATCATGTCATATCATACACACCACTCTGCTTGACCACTACTGACCAAAACACAGCCAGCAGACACTGACCGTTTTTTCTGAACTGAAGCTACCAACAGCATATTGCAGCTCTATTGCGCTTTGTCCCTCTGGTTCCCACTAACCAATCCCAGCCGAACCCTCCTTCCTTTTCAGGTCCGCCAGAGCACCTGGATACCATGAAAATGGGTGCAGTGCGTGGTATAAATCCCAATAACATAACATAACAATATAGAACCGTGCAAAGTACTTTCTTGGGATATCTAGATGCGAGACACCACAGAAACAATGCAGTCGGGCGTACACTTTGAAGGCCTAACAGTGATCCTAGTTTGGGCACAGGCTAAGGAGATTATCGAGGATGAGTTACATGTTGGAACAGTACAGCGATCCACGCACGGACGCGCTGCAATTTATTTGTTTCTATAGTGTGAGTGCAAGAAGACTTTCCAGTCTCACATCATGAAGTCCCCTCACATCACAAGGACTTCCTTTTCAAGGGTAGGCCTTGACCCGGCTCCATGCAGATTTCTACAGCAGCTGGCATTGGAAGGGTCATCGGGGAGGCGGACGAAGTGGATTGCCATTGGCAGAGCCTCCGCTGCGCCACTGACCAGCTCCAATCACAAGAGCCCTCAAGGTAGACATGCAAATGCCAATCAACAAGGAAGAGCAGCACTTAAAAGGCAAAGCGAGTGACCAAGCATTGAGACGAGACAAAGGCGCTGGTGACTGCCAGCCAGGCCCGCCACTTCACAGACCGTCGCCATGAGACGGGCCGCGCCAGTTCAAGAGGGAGCCACTGAAGTGGGGGATAAATGCAGAACTCCACTCAGCACTGGCTGAAAGGAGAGCGAATTAGCCACTGAAAGGAACAACGGCTTTCTCAAACAAAATGTCTGCCATCAGGTTCAGAATGGCCGTGCAAATGGCGTCAGGCAGCCTTGCAACAGACTTCAGTGGGGCAAAGGGCACGCAACATATTTTTATAATCAACATTTTTCTTAAGGACACCTGGGATCGATGTGTAATTTATATTTTTCACTCAAGGGGTTCTTTAGACATGAACCACCAGACCCAGAGGGTCGAGGTTTATGAAGCCGATAAGCCCCGCGTCTGAAAAAGAAATCATAGGACAGAGCTTATTTACAAAAAAAAAGAAGTTTAATAGCATTTTCAGAAGAATGCAGAAAGAGACCTCATAGACACTGACCTCCCAGACATTTGCATAAAAAAGGATGAGAGTGTAGCCTCTAGAGACCGTGATGTAAGTCTAAAAGTAGGCAAACTAGAGCCAAGCCATTGTGTGTTTCTGTAAGAAATATTAAGGGTTTCAGGCCCTGCCGGGAGGACGACTATGGCCTTTAACGGCCCGGCCGAAGGCAGGCCCCAGCAAAGCGAGAGCCTCAGCTCGGGCTGTGGCCCGTTAAAGGCCACGTCCGTCCCCCTGGCAGGGCATGAAAGCCATTCGCACCCCGGGGTGTCACCCGGCCAGACGGGAGGAGCGCCGGGACCGGAGCACAATGCTCCAGTCCCGCGGGTAAGTGAAGAGGTGGTGGGGGGACTCTGGAGATTTTGGGGGTGGTGAGGCTATCCGCATTGAAAGAAAAAAGAAAAACCCCACCCGGGATCTGAGACATGTGTTCTTGCCCCCGCCATTCCGGCCACCTGATTGGCTGAACGCCTTTCCCTGGTGCGATGTATTTGTGTACTGGGTAAGGGGAGGGAGGTCATTTCTCAGGCGCAGGGCACATGGACACCGCTCCCTTTCTTCCAGATGCACTCCCCCCGCATTGTTTACTGCGTCATTGAGGGGTGCAGAGGGTTTTCTACTTTCATGGTAGATATAGTCACACCTAACGCAAACTAAAGGTACCCCCAGAACCAGAAAGGTGGTCATGAGAGTAATTAAGCAAGGGGGTACTGGCCACAGGGGGCACAGCAAACGCGTTACGCGCCCCGTATTAGGCCAGCATCTCGCATGTAGAGGTCGGGATATTGTGATGGGAAGGGGAGAGAGGGTGCCTCTGCGGCTGCATCGCATCCCCGTGCAGGGACACAATAGCCTGGACGCAGGCACAAGCCTGGTCTTACGCGCAACCTATCTGTGGTCTAAAAAGGGCTACCCCTGACCTTCAAGGCCCCCCTCGATCTTTATCCAGACAAAGGAGCGATTCTGCCCTGGATTTGAGTAAGCGTGTATGAGTTTGGCATTGCACAACTGTGTTAATCCTACAAAAAAAGACACATGTGTGCAAAATTGGTGTTGGTGGTGTCAGGAGTGGACATAGAAAGGGTGACCCAGGCTTTCGGGAATCCGAGGCATAGGGGTTTCCCAGAGGGAACCGCCCTGGAAGGCTTCTCATCCGCTTCGAGCAAGAGCAGCTTAGGGTGTAACTAAGAACGGCTGGTCAGCCATTCTATGACAAGACTGGAGGCGAGCATTATGCTTCAACTTATTTAATTTACCACTCTTCAGCAGTTTCAACAACTCAAAAAACCATAACAAAACACTGACAACCGTCTGAACAGACTTTGCCTTTTTTGAACTACAATCCCCATAGTCTCTGTAGTCCATCTCACTCCTTGCTCAGCTCTGACCACATCCCGTCCCTGAGCTCCTCCTCTTCTTTTACTGCTCTTCAAGAAGATAAGTGACTTTCTTTGTACCTCTTAGCTAATGTGGGTTTAATTAGCATTAGCATAGGATTTGGTTATATGGGGGGTTTAATATGCCTCCACGGCAAGCCTGCACTGAGTGTTTAGTGTTTAGATACAGGGATTGTAGGCTTTATAAATTGTAAGGTGCGTTTATGCAGTACTTTGTTTCGTTTCGGGAGCGGCATGCGCGTAGTTTACAGCGCAAGCTAATAGCTGCTTCGTGGCAGCATTGGGAGCTCCAGAGGCCACTAGCCCCGTGCCGTACTCTCGGCACATTAGAGGTGCTCTGCCGGGCCGCAGAGCTCCTTTGGGCCTCTCCCCACCCCAGCGGGGAGCAGACACGCTACAGCGGGCCCCCTACCTTGAGGAGGCGGGGCTGAATGCCAAGCGCTGCAAGCCCTCACAGAGGGCCAGCACAGAGGACTTTTTCCCCACCCCACCCTCGTGGGGGCAGAGCTTGCAAGACGAGCCGCGTCGCATTCACTACGTGGCAGCAGCAGGAAGCAAGGGAGCTCGTACGATCCGTACGAGGCTCTGTAGTGCAATATCCTGATTTCCCCTTGCGCACGTTAAGCGCCCAGTGAGCGAGGGCCCGCATAACCTCAGAAGAGGCAGCAGGAGCGGGAGCATCCCGCTATAGTAAAAACAAAAATAAAATTAAAAAATATTTTGATTTGGAAGGACAGTGCCAGCACACGACACTACGGCTTCCTAATACTTGCTAAAGACTCACAAACCACCTCAGGCATTGCATTTCAAGAAGAGTCGGGTGCAGCAACATAAAAAAATAAAAAAAAAATAAAAATTAAAATAAAATAATAATACATAGAGACTTGGAAAGGGTCTCTGAGGAGCATCTACCAGGAAGTGGGCAGCAAAAGACACCTGCACTCAGGTATTAAGGCAGGCAGCACCCCTTATCATGTCGGAATTCGAGTGGAGTGAGGTGGAGCAGTCCCTAGACTTGACTGCAAGTTTCAAGGAGGTGCTGGGGAATTCCCTAGTAGATGCGGTGGCTCAAGGGGTGAGACCCTTACAGGAAAGGCTAGAGACACTGGAAGCTATGCTTCACCAGCCTAAAGAAAGCACCAAGAAGACTTGCAGCTTGCCCATGGAACCCTCTGGAGCAGGGTCTAAGGGCAGTATTCAGGCCTGCAAGAGGAAAGCCTCTGCACACCCCCAGGGCCCTGCGGATGGGGCGGAAGACAAGGCCCCGGAGGTTGCCGACGCCTTCACAAAGCTTAAGAAAGCATATTTGCAGCGTCAGACCGTGCCGGACCTCATGACCCCCTCTCCTGGGGAAGAAAATGAAGGAGATGATGACCCAGGCTCGGAAGAAGACCCAGAGGAAGGGGACTTGTCCCCTCAAGAGCCGGAGGAACCAGTCGATGAAGAGTGGGCGAAGCCCAGTAGGGGAAAGAAAGCCTGCAAAGAGAAGCACCTCGATGAGGAGCAGGACGATATGTTCGACACGGATACCATCAGAAATCCGAGATCTTCCGACTGGCAGCCTTCTCCAAGAGTGGCTCAATACATGACAGCAAGGCTAAGAAAAGCTCTGGATAAGGAAGTGCGTCAGCGGCTCCGAGCGGAATGCCCCAGACCAGACTTACCGGGGAAGGTGGCGGAAGCGCCCGAATTGGATCCAAAGATGCTCACTTTTGTTTCAAAAACCAATAAGGACCCCCGTAAAGGGATTGATAGGTCATGGAAGAGTTGCCAGGAGAAGGTCCTGGACTTGGCCGATCCTCTCGCTAAGATCATGGACTTGGCTGAAAGGGCGAAGGACACAGGCGAGGAGGTGGACCCAGAGGCCCTAGCTGGATGGGCACAAAGGGCGGTTTGCCTCCTAGGAAACGCAAATTGCGCTATCGCCTCCGAGAAGAGGAGAGGGTTGCTCCTGAAGATAGACTCGAAGCTCAGTGACCTGGCATCCTATGAGGCTGGGGAAACAGCCCAAGGCCTCTTGTTTGGCGAGACTTTCGGGAAGGAGATGGGCCGCTTTGTAGGCACTTACACGTCGCTGGAGAAAGCGCAAGCATCCATTCGTAAGATCTTCCCGCAGAGAGTTTTTGCCGGGACCGGTCGTTACAGGGGTCGCTCGACCGGTCGCCAACAAGGAGGCAGAAGACCCCCGAATCACAGGGCACAGTACTGGGAGAACAGGCAACAAGACACGTTCTTCCCGGTCAGAGGTCGCAATACCAGAGGGCGACGAGGAAGAGGTTTCGGACGAGGCCAAGGGTTCACACCAGGTAAGAGCAATAACCTACCCCCCAGTGGGAGGGAGAACGGATATGTTCTGGGGAAGCTGGCGCGCGCTTTCCAGCGATGCCTGGATTTTGCAAACCATCAGAGGTCTGCAGCTAGCGTTCATTCAAGACCCAGTGCAGACAAGAGTACCCCAACGCCGGCAGCTAGCGAAAGCGGAGCAAGCAGCCCTCAATATCGAATTGGAGCATTTAGTAAGGAAGAGAGCCACAGAAAGATGCCCCGGGGCCCCGAGTTTTCTCAGCAACATGTTTCTCGTTCACAGGAAGGAGAAAGTACGCCCAGTAGTAAATTTGAAGGAACTGAAAGGATGGATAGTCTGCCATCATTTCAAGATGGAAGGGATCCATCAGCTCAGAGACTCCCTGAGAGAGGGAGACTGGCTGACCAGGTTAGATCTAAAGGACGCCTACCTTGCGCTCCCAGTACAGGAGCAGTTCAGGAGATTCCTGGCTTTTTGCTGGAAGGGATAATTCTGGCAATTCAGGACTATGCCATTTGGACTTGCGTCAGCGCCTTGGGCGTTCATGAAATTGATGAAACCAGTAGCCGCAGCCATCCGAGAAAAAGGAATTCGGCTGATCATATATCTGGACGATCTGTTGCTTCTAGCAGAAGATCGAAGGGCACTGGAATATCAGACGCAGTGGGTGCTAGACCTGTTACAGTCACTGAGGTTCCTAGTGAACACAGAGAAGTCGGTTACAAAGCCGGCGCAGAGACTGGACTTTCTCGGCTTCGTCCTGGACACAAGGAAAGCCACCCTGGAGCTTCCGGCAAGGAAGATCCGAGATATCAAGAGAGAGATCAGAGCATGCTTAGGGAAGAGAGTGATCTCTCTGAGAGTTCTAGCGAGGATTGTGGTCCTCCTGGCAGCCTTCATACAAGCCATTTTTCCAGGTCCCTTACACTATCGAGCCTTGCAGAGATTGAAGATCAGACACCTGCAACAAGGGTTGAGATAGCATCAATCGATACCGCTAGATCAGGAATCTATCACGGAGCTGGAATGGTGGTTGCAGAATATGGATGCCTGGAATGGGCGTGCCATATTCGGGGACCGGCCGGACCTCGTGATAGAGTCAGACGCCAGCCGTATAGGTTGGGGAGCGCGATGCGGAGAGTTGCAAACTGGAGGGAGATGGAGCGCAGCGGAGCTGAGCCTGCACATAAACTGCTTAGAGCTTCTAGCAGGCTCCTTCGCGATAAAGACATTCATGAGGGACAAAGTGAAGTCTTGCGTCCTACTAAAGATGGACAACATATCAGCAGTGTGTTACATAAACCACTTAGGACGGACAAAGTCCAAGATGCTAGCCAAGCTAGCGAAGGATTTCTGGCATTATTGCCGGAGGACGGGGACATCAGTGACAGCGGAGTACTTACCCGGGGCACTGAATGTGATAGCAGATTGGAACTCCTGTTATCTCACAGACTCCAGCAATTGGATGCTAGATCCAGCAGTGTTTCAGATTCTGGATCAAAAATGGGGTCCATTTCACACAGATCTATTTGCGTCTCGTCTCAACGCTCAGATACTCAGCTACTTCAGCTGGAGGCTAGACCCAGACGCAAAAGACACAGACGCATTCTTGCAAGACTGGGCAGGCGGCACACATGATGCCTTCCCTCCATTCATGATGCTGAGCAGAGTGCTGGCGAAAGTGTCGGAGGGAGAGAGCGGAACTAGTGCTGGTGGCACCGTTGTGGAAAGCCCAGGTGTGGTTCCCGACGCTGATAGAACGATTGATAGATCTGCCAAGGATCCTCCCGGAAGGGGAACAATTGCTCACGGACCCAGCTGGGCAGTGTCATCCTCTGAGAGTGAGAGGGACACTCCCGCTCATCGCGTGCAGGATACCAGGAGACGATGGGAAGTGCCAGGCATTTCGATGCAAGCCGCAGAACTTATTGCTGAATCCTGGGCTCCATCAACTAGGAGGAGCTACGATGCGGCTTGGATCAGGTGGACGAGTTGGTGTAGAGGGAGAGGTTTTCATCCCATTTCTGCACCTGTAGTGGCCATATTGAATTTTCTAGCACAACTGCTGCAGGATGGGAAGGCATTCCGCACTATTGGAGTGTACTGATCAGCGATTTCCGTGGGTCACTTGCCGATTGAAGGTGTGCCAGCAGGTGAACATCCAGCAGTTTGTAGCCTCATTAGAGGAGCTAAGTTTAAAGCGCCACCGGTTCCCAGATATACAGTGCTATGGGACGTTACGAGAGTATTGAAATTATTAGAAAGTTGGCCGGTGAATAGATTCTTGTCTCTCAAGCAGTTATCGGGCAAATTAGCGATGATGTTATGTCTCATATCCTGTAAGAGAGTGTCAGATGTTAAAGTGCTAGAGATTAATAGAAGGACGTTTGGACCAGAAGGAGTAACCTTTGTAGTAGTACAGAGGACGAAATCAAGTACATCCACAGTGCACTATCCCTACTTTCCGAATAATGTCAAATGGTGCATAGCTAGTTGCATTAAGGAATACGAGGCCAGGATGGCAGAGAATAGAGCGATGAGTACAAGTCAGCAGTTAATAGCGCGCAGGAAGCCTTTTCAGGCGGTAAAAACATCTACCATAGCGAAATGGGTCAGAGAAGTAATGCTAGCTGCAGGGATTGATTTACAGCGGTATGGTGCGCATTCGGTGAGAGGGGCCATGGCGTCCAAAGCATATAGGACGGGGGTTCCTTTGCAAGATATTATGGCAGCAGCAGACTGGGGCGAATGATCGCACATTCAGGGAATTTTATTTTAAACCGACGGAGAGTATAGCGAGTGCAGTATTGGGACAGCTTTGAACAAGCATAATGCTCGCCTCCAGTCTTGTCATAGAATAAAGATTACCCCTGCTAACTGCGCAGGGAGTATTAATTCTATTAAAGACTAGGAGGCAAGCATTAAATTCCCAACCCGAGAGATGTATTGTGCATAATATTGAATGATCGTATGTGATAATAATATGATGTTAGCGGCAATACATGGACACCACCCTGATCTTTCTGCTTTCTATTATTTCAAGGAGAGGAGCAGAAGAACAATTGAAGTGAGAGACTAGCGGAGGTAGTCTCCTGAGTCGAGGGAGTTCGACATTCGTTTGGAGTGGTTCAAGTCATTGCCTGTTGCAGGACTAAGTGTGGAGTTCTCATTGTGACTTTCAGAGCGAGTAAAAGAGAGGAGGAGCTCAGGGACAGGATGTGGTCATAGCTGAGCAAGGAGTGAGATGGACTACAGGGACTATGGGGATTGTAGTTCAAAAGAGGAAAAGTCTGTTCAGACGGTTTTCAGTGTTTTGTTATGGTTTTCTGAAACTGCTGAAGAGTGGTAAATTAAAGAAGTTGAAGCATAATGCTTGCCTCCTAGTCTTTAATAGAATTAATACTCCCTGCGCAGCTAGCAGGGGTAATCTTCATTGCGGGGTTCTCACGGTGCTGCTTTCTTCAGCGACTTTGGGGAGACTGTTCCCCTGGGGATGCAGCAATAAAGAAAAATGTACAAAGGTCCAGGGAGGAGATCAATAAGACCTTCTTGCGCTCACTCCGCTCACCCTCGAAGGCCCCAGCCCAGGCAAGTCTCCTACAAGTGTCTCTGTTCTTATGGCCACCGTCCTCGCCTGATCCGACAGCTGCTGGAGAAAAACCCCAGTCTGTGTCCTCGGCCTGTGGTTTTCCAGGGGTTCCAGCACCCGCTTCTGCTCCCCATTCAGAGGGCCTTGCCTTATCCACTTCAAGACATGCGAGGGAAGCCTTCAGAAGTATAGTTGCCAGCATCATCCATTCCGCACCGACAGATTGGAATGGATAATGTTGATAACAAAGTTCAGATAAGCTTTAATCCCCCCTCCCCATATGTTACCATGCATTCCACTCCTACACAACCTTAGGCGTGTCTAGTGCTGTATCAGTCTAGCGCCACACCATGCCGAGAGTGGAGGGGTGCAGCTACTTTCTCTTTAGACATATCACCAAAGGGAATACAGGGATCAATCAAGCAGAGCTCACTCCACCACACAACGGCTGTTATTTATTTATTTTAATTCTTAGTAACGCGCCACATTGCCCGTGGGCCTCAAGGCTTGCAATGCAGCGGAGGGTGCATCGTGTGTTGGCCGATAAAATAAATGGCACTGGCGGGTACTGCCTACATTTAAACCTATAGGCACAGTGTCCGGGGCTGGTGGGTGTTCCACTCCCTGGAGTGTAAGCATCCCAATGCATGCGCTGCGCGAATGGATGTGCCACGTACCACCCTCCACACAAGGCAAACTGGATCGACTACAGGCTGGGAATATCACCCTATACAATGAATCCAATACAGGCAGACCCTAGTGCAAAGTGCAGCGCAACTGCAGAAGTTCTTTGTTAAAGGAGGCTTTGCCATTGGCTTTCTTTGGAAGAACATTAGTGGATGGGGCCCTCAGGTGGCGTCACACTAAATGAAGGGGGCCCCCTGACAAATGCGTTGAGTGGCCCTTATGATTATTGCCACCTGAAACATAGACAGTTGTTGGGCCACTGTGGAGGCCCCCCTGCACGGTCAGTTGTGACCCTGTGATGGTTTAGTCTTCTGCCCCAATCACATTTGTAATTTAGCTCAGCTGGGCCGGTGCTGTGAGACATTGCCCCTGCCCCAGTAGAAAGGCACCATTTGCTGTATGTATTGGCACTTTCGTCCTGTTCATGGTGCCCTTGGTGGCCGCCTGCCATTGCCTCTGCCTCGACCCCGTCCGCTACGTGTGACACCTAGATGGTCCTGCTCAGTGCCCGTCTCCCGCTTAGCCCATGGCAACGGTTTAGGCGGTGAAATCTTCTGAAGCCTGGAGAAGTAGTGGCAGTGGCAGACACCTGGCATAGGTAGTCACGCGGCTTCTTGACATACCAAGACCCTTGAGCATGTGGATATCGTGCATGCAATGGGTTGGGATACAGAATAACTCTGACACCAAATAATCAAACCAACTCAGGAAGATAGCAAAGGTGCTGTTTTATTAACAATTATCTAAAACAGGGAGTTACAACGGACCTCAACAGACGTTCGCTCGAGCTCTCAGTGCACTTCTCATAAAAACATACTTGTATGCAAATAAAACATTAGCAATGATGTCATACCACGTGGCAAATAGTAAAAACCTATGAGGGATTGTAAGGGGAACATATAAGTATACTTTCTATACGGGCTTGGATTTTGAATGGCTATCTACTGTCAGGTGACAACTTATGCCTACCCCTAAAAACATGTAAACTTCAACACTATTCAAGTACACAGTTCATCATTGGTCTTCAAACTATAGGGCCCTTCATTATGCAGCCCTCTATAATTGGTCGGCACACTCGTGCCATGTCTGGAACATTCAGTTCACTTAGCAGCATGTAAACTCAGACCCAGGTGCCAGGAGGTGGACTTGACTTTACCCCCCCACTCAATTAGTCCAACATCTCTCATCACCCATGACTTCTGCCATGAGGATTGTCTTTGAACTTGGTCTTGCAAAGTATCCTTGTCTGTGTGAATAAATGGGAGCACAGGCTTTCACTATTATTGTTCTAGGACTCAACGGTCAACTATATTTCCATCCTTGACTCACGTGACAGGAGACCACGATTTGGCCCATTTTGCAGCATTTACATGTCTTAAATGAATAAAACTTTAAACACTTGGTGTTCTTTCTTTGCACCTTAACATGGGATGATTCAGCTTCTCGTGTTCAGTGCCATCAAGAATAGATAACCGACCTTGGTTGCTTCAGCGTTGATACCAGGCCAGACAGCTTCACCATTCGTTTCCACGATCTCAGCTTTTTCTTACTGCGACACAGTTCTTGCCGTTTCTCTCCATGGGTCCTGGCTTACTAAATTCATGACACTGATGTCCAGTTTCTATACAATGGCAGCTTCATCTGCAGTCTATTCACTACATATAGCCAGCTTCTGATCACTTAATCTACTTGCGTTACAGCATCTGTACATATGTTGAATGGCCTGCATTTTCTGCAGTGCTTCGCACATGTGCAATCTTCTTTTCGCATATGAAAGTTTACTCTATTCTTAACTTCGTCATCAGTTTCCACATACTCTTCAGCCAGTATTCTCAGTGCGTCACACTTCTCTCTTGTGACGTCACTGGCTTCTCTTTCATGCTTTTTCATATTCCTTCAGGGAGTTCCTCCCTCAGATTGTCATCTCTTCGGGGATACATTTCATAGGGTTATCTCAGAGGATACCCTTTTCCAAATACTCACTGCGGAATTGGCAGAACTGCTGGTGTCAAACATGGCGCACTCTTCGACTTCCAACATATAGGAGGTAGGAGGGCGGGGGGCGGGATTTCCTGCAGAGGCATGTAACTGCTCCTCTACACCCTGCTGATCCTGGCATCTCTACAGCTCCTGGGGCCGAAGATGGCTACAATTTGGGAACAATCCAGTGTGAGATTTTGCACTCGTAAGAGATATTTGTATTTGTCCCAGCCCCCATAGAGTGGGTGTGTCTATGTGTGAGTGAGAGAGAGAGTTATCCACATTTTGGCAAAATGGTCTTCTTCCTAAATAAGGAGCATGGAAACTATCATGCCAATATGCGAGTGGTGAAAGGGCACCTGTGATTGGGGCACATGCTCTTTGTGCACTCATCTCCTGGGCTGCATACTTGGGTCACTTTGAAAAGTGGACCACTGCAAAGGTCATGATTTGAGCAAAATTGAGCAGTGCCTTTCTAGCTCATAAGAAGAACATATTTCGATGCAGGTCTGTCAAGAACTTATTTATTTATTTATGCATTTATAGCAGCACACAAAGCCCTCAGGCATCTAGGCGCTAGTTACAGTGGAAACGTTTACAGAAAGTTGTCACAGTCAATGGGTTGCGAGTAAGATACATTAGCAGCACAAGGCTGAGCAAGTCATAGATTGGTAGGTTACAAGTACAATACATTAGCAGCACAAGGCTGCGCAAGTCATACATAGGTTGGTTGCAGGTAGAATACATTAGCAGCACAAGGCTGAGCAAGTCATAGATTGGTAGGTTACAAGTACAATACATTAGCAGCACAAGGCTGCGCAAGTCATACATAGGTTGGTTGCAGGTAGAATACATTAGCAGCACAAGACTGCAAGTCATAGATTGGTGGGTTGCAAGTAGAATACATTAGCAGCATAAGGCTGCGCAAGTCATAGTTTGGTGGGTTGCAAGTAGAACACATTAGCAGCACAAGGCTGCGCAAGTCATAGATTGGTGGATCGCAAGTAGAACACATTAGCAGCACAAGGCTTCGCAAGTCATAGATTGGGGGGTTGCAAGTAGAACACATTAGCAGCACAAGGCTGCGAAAGGCACAGATTGGTGGGTTGCTAGTACAATACATTAGCAGCACAAGGCTGAGCAAGTCATAGATTGGTAGGTTACAAGTACAATACATTAGCAGCACAAGGCTGCGCAAGTCATACATAGGTTGGTTGCAGGTAGAATACATTAGCAGCAAAAGACTGTGCAAGTCATAGATTGGTGGGTTGCAAGTAGAATACATTAGCAGCACAAGACTGCACAAGTCATAAATAGGTTTGTTGGAAGTAGAATACATTAGCAGTACAAAGCAGCGCAAGTCATAGATTGGTGGGTTGCAAGTAGAATACATTAGCAGTACAGGGCTGCACAAGTCATATATTGGTGGGTTGTAAGTAGAATACATTAGCAGCACAAGGCAGCGCAAGTCATGGATTGGTGGGTTGCAAGTAGAATACATTAGTAGCACAAGGCTGCGTAAGTCATAGAATGGTGGGATGCAATTTGATAGCAGCACAAGGCTGCGCAAGTCATAGATTGGTGGGTCGCAAGTAGAACGCATTAGCAGCATAAGGCTGCGCAAGTCATAGATTGGTGGGTCGCGAGTAGGACACATTAGCTGCACAAGGCTGCGCAAGTCATAGATTGGTGGGTCGCAAATAGAATACATTAGCAGCACAAGGCTGTGCAAGTTATGGATTGGTGGGTCGCAAGTAGGACACACTAGCAGCACAAGGCTGCGAAAGTCATAGATTGGTGGGTTGCAAGTAGAACACATTAGCAGCATAAGGCTGCGCAAGTCATAGATTGGTGGGTTGCAAGTAGAACACATTAGCAGCACAAGGCTGCGCAAGTCATAGATTGGTGGATCGCAAGTAGAACACGTTAGCAGCACAAGGCTGTGAAAGGCACAGATTGGTGGGTCGCTAGTACAATACAGTAGCAACACAAGGCTGTGCAAGTCATGGATTGGTGGTTCGCAAGTAGGACACACTAGCAGCACAAGGCTGCGAAAGTCATAGATTGGGGGGTTGCAAGTAGAACACATTAGCAGCATAAGTCTGCACAGGTCATAGTTTTGTGGGTTGCAAGTAGAACACATTAGCAGCACAAGGCTGTGCAAGTAGAACACATTAGCAGCACAAGGCTGCAAAAGGCACAGATTGCTGGGTCGCTAGTAGAACACTTTAGCAGCACAAGGCTGCATAAGTCATAGATTGGTGGGCTGCAAGTAGAACACATTAGCAGTGCAAGGCTGTGCAAGTCATAGATTGGTGGGTTGCAAATCGAACACATTAGCAGCATAAGGCTTCGCAAGTCATAGATTGGTGGGCTGCAAGTAGAACACATTAGCAGCACAACGCTGCGCAAGTCATAGATTGGTGGGTCGCTAGTAGGACACATTAGCAGCACAAGGCTGTGCAAGTCATAGATTGGTGGGTCGCAAGTAGGACACATTAGCAGCACAAGGCTGCGCAAGTCATGTATTGGTGGGTTGCAAGTAGAATACATTAGTAGCACAAGGCTGCACAAGTCATGGATTGGTGGGTTGCAAGTAGAATACATTAGTAGCACAAGGCTGTGCAAGTCATAGATTGGTGGTTTAAATAACAGTAAGTAAAAACAGGCAGACACTACCGGTGTGCAGAGTTTAGCATCACTGCCTGCTCTCCCTAGGCTTCAAGTGGGCAGGTGCCCGGAATCAGAGCACTGGCTGTCCTGTGGAGTGTGCTTCCATGTATTTACATAGAGGAGAGAGCTGTGCTGGATCCAGCGTCTATTCTGCTAACTGAAACTGTACCACCTTGCGGGGGCATATATGGAAGTGGGCAATTAGCCAGATGGATCATCTGATATATACTTCGTAAGGCAATCGCTCCCTGAACCGGGTATTTGATGTCTAGGCAACAAACAATGCCCTCTTTCAATAAAGATAATGACACAAACTACCAATCAAAAATGAGTGTTTGACAAACTCTTCTGAGCAGTTTTTTAACGCCAATGCATTCCCTGATCATCACCACTACATTAAACTTCTTTGAACCTAATAAGTAAAAAGAACATCAACTACATCAACCCCCAACCTGCTCACTAGTGAGCACAAGATGTTGAGAATGTGGACAACAGAGCCAGGGTCACAACTGAGGGCCTACCTGTGCACAGATGACAATGAAAGGTGCACGTGGCAACATCAAACATGTCTTTAAGGACATAGGGACTGAATCGCAAAGACGTCTGGACCACCTCTAGATCACCAAAGAGCAAACCTTTGTGAATTGCAAAGACGCCTGGACCACCTCCAGATCACCAATGAGCAAACCTTTGTGAATCGCAAAGACGCCTGGATCACCTCTAGATCACCAATGAGCAAACCTTTGTGAATCGCAAAGACGTCTGGACCACCTCTAGATCACCAATGAGCAAACCTTTGTGAATCGCAAAGACGCCTGGACCACCTCCAGATCACCAATGAGCAAACCTTTGTGAATCGCAAAGACGCCTGGACCACCTCCAGATCACCAATGAGAAAACCTTTGTGAATCGCAAAGACGCCTGGACCACCTCTAGATCACCAATGAGCAAACCTTTGTGAATCGCAAAGACGTCTGGACCACCTCTAGATCACCAATGAGCAAACATTTGTGAATCGCAAAGAAGTCTGGACCACCTCTAGATCACCAATGAGCAAACCTTTGTGAATCTCATTTGCACGTGAGCATCTCAGAGATCCTCTGGGGTTTGGCTTCATGAGCCAGACTTAAAGCTGCAGGAGCAAATCAGAGCTTCTCCCTTGTATCGCCTGGCATCTTCCAGCATCCCATGGCATCTCCTGGCACCTCCTGGCATCCTCCAGTGCAGATCTTTGTGACTCAGCCCTATTGCTCAGCCAAAGTGCCAGATTAACCAAGATTTGCACGAGGGCACCTGAAGAGATGCCGGTGAGCACCCTTGGTTTGCACCTGATACCGTACACCTGATTCACAAATTTTGAAACACGAGCAAATCTGGAGATGCCCGGAACACCTTCGAGATGCTTGTGTGCAAATTTGACTCAGAGAAATGTACTCAAGATATGTCAGAGATGCCCTCAGAACCTACAGTGCTGCCCAGTTTTAGTGTCGGGTACAAGGGAGCAGGTGCAACTCTGGCATGCCAAGGCCCAGGGGGCGGCTGCTCCCCTTGGCACCCTCCTGGCTCCGCCACTGGCATGCGCATGTGAGTCTCCGCGTTTGCTCCACTGTAAATCCTGGTGAACCAAGCCCAACATTTCACAACTGGGATCAGAACATGTCAAAATCAAGAAATGTCCTGGAACACCATTTCCTCAAGTGACCCAACTAGTGGGGTCCACCCAACACACTGCGGGTGACATCTAAATCACAACCTGGGAGACAGGGCTCCAAACGCCACCCTGTTAAACAGTGCAATCTATCAAGGTCTAATAATGGAAGTGGGCCAACCCCTGCTCTGTGCAATATCTATGGTCACCTTGCCTCTGTTATTTGGATAACAGCGGGGAAATCGCATGCTCGCAGATGCACTTAATGCACACTAGCCCTAGTCTGAGGGACGCTCCTCAAAGTCTTTTCAGAATTTCCCCCACTGATTCTTGCAAACAGAAACAAACCTTCTTCTGATTTTGACCCAATGTCGAGACTAACAGTCTCCAAAATCTGCAACATGCCTCCATTGGAAAAAGCATCTCCCGCTTCGGCAGGCTGGCGAGCTTCAGACCTGCTGCACTTCTCCGTGTCCCGGTGAAATAAAAGAAAATACATCATCATATCGGCTTAATGACCCTAGGGGGAAGCTAGCATCTCCCCCATGACTTGAAGGACTTTAGTCAGTCCTTTCCAGCAGGTTTGTTTGTCCGGTATCCCATTGTTTCGCCGACAGCAATTACATCGTGGTAATTTACCAGAAGTAATTACTTTAAATTTTCATCTAAATATTTAGGGAATTGTGGGATAAGGACTAAAAAGAGGGTGGGGAGGGAGTTGGGGTAGGGGCAGGAATGAGGGGAGAGGAGGCATGGGGGAACCCTCAAATTCTAAAAATAAAATGTCGATGAAAACATTTGAAGTAATTACTTTGTGGTAAATTACCACAAATCAATTACTGTCGGTGAAATGACAGGGGACCCTCCGTCCACTGTAAGTCCATCTTGTCATGTGGGGTCCCCCAGGGATCACTTCTATTCCCAGGGATCTATAACTTTTGCATGGCACTTCTGCTAAGGATCACTTGCGCTCACAGTCTGCCTTTGCATTGTGAGGCTGATCGCACAACACTTAACTGTCAGAGCACCCACCCCCTGGGAGAGAAAATCAGGCAGTGTCAGAAATCGTTGAAATAGAGCTGTCTATAACTGAACAACAGGAACACGGAAATGGCTTTTTCGGATGCCAAGAGCTCCCAATGGAAAGCTGCCAGACATCATTGTAGCAGTGATAGAATGGGGCACCCAAGCTTTAATGGCTAAGCTAAGATCTTACCACATCCAGCCAATGCATGGACCAAAACCAACTAAGGCTAGCTGCTTCAAATCCCTCAAAAGCACGAGGGACTTACTAGTCGCGGCCAGCAGTAAACACTGGTCTACCTAGGGCTAACAGAATACATATGGGGATTACAAGTGAAACGTGTTTGCTTCAGGCAACCAAAAAAGTCAAGTGTTTTTCCGGTGTTGTCCACGCGTTCACCGGATGCCGGTGAGAATAAGCTAATAGCCTCCAGCGGAAGAAAGGAGAAAGTCTGTCGGCTACGAAATCATCCGCAGACGGGTACGTCGGCTACGAAAACTCCACAGAAGGGTACGTCGGCTACGAAATCATCCGCAGACGGGTACGTCGGCTACGAAAACATCCACAGACGGGTACGTCGGCTATTAAAACATCCACAGACGGGTACGTCGGCTATGAAAACATCCACAGATGGGTACGTCGGCTATGAAAACATCAGCAGACGGGTACGTATCACACTCCATACTTATGAAAGACAGTCTAAGGCAAGGCTACTCACCCGCACACATCTGCAACCATTCTGCATCCCTAACGACATATCGCACAGCACCTCTACATTAGAATGCAGCTATGCCCCACGACAAAAATGTGCTCTAGCTGGATACATAATGAACATGCTACCCTGGGACTCTCCCTTGCCAGCTTCAAAGCACCCATCCACTTGCCTGCTCGATCTGGGTAGCTGGTAGGGACCCGGCCACCCCTACTCAACTTCACTTTGGCTAAAATGCACACACGCATTCTAATATCCTATGATGCATTTCCTATGCATGGACTTGGGTCGCGCAAGGGCGTTCAACCTACAGCGCGTTGGGACCATACCCATGGCAAAAGGCGATCTACAAATTACTGATGATGATGATGATGATGATATTCTGATGAAGAATTCTACGTGACTTTGAAAGCTAATGCATTTTACCACCTCAGCTTAATAGTTTCAGTTAGTGCAATAAAGGGTATAACAACTTTGATTCGGCCATTAAAAGAAATGCTTGCATTTTTGTTCCATAGGACATTAATGGCACTTTTTATAGGGCAACGTAAATGTATGCATAGCACTAAAAACACAAGGCCCACCGCATAAACGCGTCACCCGCGACGGGGAGGGGATTGCCAGGGTGGTATAGTAAGCAGCCTCATCAATGGAGTGTTGGGAATGATTGCCGAACGCCATCAATACTCCAGTGGGTCGCAAACATGAATGGAAAAATCCCCCTTCTAGCATAAAATGTGAGAGTGGAATAGGACATTTCAGTTAACATGGTACACTTGCCACAGTGCCACCTAGCAGCCATCCCTGGAAGTTGACCTTGAGTTCTGAGTGACAGAGGAAAGCACTACGTGCATTACAGCCAATGAAAGAAATGCTTGCATGTTGCTCCACGTCAGATGAATATGACTCTCACCCCCGCAGTGGGAGGCAGACATGGCCTTTAACGCCCCCTCAGCCTGAGCCTATGTAAGCGAGGGCCTCAGCTAGGGCTGGGGACGTTAAACGCCCCCTTCCCCGCCCACAGCAGGAGTGAAAGCCATTTGCACCCTGGGGTTTATCGGGGGTTCAATAGTTTTTCCCTTGGGAGACTCACGTCGCCTCTCCTGAGGGAAAAAAAAATGGAAAACAGATGGCCACCGCCATTTCTATGGCTGAGGCCAGGAGATGGGAGGAGGGTCGGTACCCGAGAACAAAGCTCCGGTCCAGTAGGTAAGTGGGGAGGAAGTGGGGAACGTTTTGGAGGGGACGCAACAGAGAGAGGCTCCCTTCCCTATTGCCTCCCCACATTAATTAAAATGGCGCCATCCGGGGAAGGGCCTCGGGTGGCTGGAACAGAGGGCAGTGAATTGGCTAATGCCACTTCTCCGGGTGCCAATGTCATTTTTATTGTTAATGCAAGGGAAGAGCCACACAGAGAAACGACTGAAGCCTTAAAATGTCAGATTATGCAGGACTGTGCATTGCCACACAATTCCCGCTCAGTGCCCCGCACAGGTGACACCAAAGAACCAATGAACGTTTAGTGCCCGTTGCTGGATCGCACCAATCGAAACCCTGTCCGAGAGATGGCCGACTGTTAGTGTCCCATCCATGATGTTCCTGGCAGGTTCAAAGATGGGCACGCACCCCTCTGTGAATCAGAATGGGAGTGGCAAACACTGGCTCTGGCCCCGGCTGGGGCAGTAAGTGGCATGAGATCTAGCTGAATCCTGCACTGAAAGGGATGACCGCAATGCTCAGACAGTTGGCCGACGAGGTCTCCAGTTCCAAGATTTCCACCCTCACCAATGCGCCACCAGGGAAAAGTAGCTCCTCGTCTTGCCACTACTCCTTTTCACTTGCCTCATTCCCACATTACCCCGTACGACTGAGGACCTGCCTATCCCGCTCATCAGGAGTGGTGGCGCTTGTACAGAGGTCATTTGACTCCTCTGAATATCGGGGAGAAGACTACCTTTCCAAGATGGCCTAGGGAACGCCATGCGTGAGTCTCGCGACATGCACTTCTGGGCATACCTGCCTAGTCTCTAGGTTTATCCCGGAGTCTCTGGGTTTTTACGCTCTTCTCCGGAACTACGGCGAAGAGAGTGGAGTTGCCAGGATTTATGGCTCTTCCAGTAACTCTGCGTATACCTCAATGTGATTGGCTACAAACAGACCGATAGTAGCCAATCACATGGAGGTTTGGGCCGATGAGCATTAATCTCGCTCAGATTAGCGTCATTTGATGTTGTTTTTTTTTTTTTAAATGGCGGTGGTGCGGGTGGACGGAGTCTCAGGAAAAAGGGGGCCGGTTGTCTGATGACATCATCCTCCAGGTTTTTCTTTAGCAAATGTAGGCAGATATGGCTCCGGGGTCTACATGTGAGCCCATAGCAGGAAGTACTCAGAACCCCACTACGCTCCGCAACAAACGGGCTCCTGGTTGATTTGCTCATCTCTCTCCTTCCCAGGACCTCTTCCGGCCTCTGATCCCTAACTGATCTGTGAGTGTTCTCCTTCCTGGCACAGGTGTGTGTGTTTGTCTTAGAACTTGACGGGTTACCCGTGGATTGGACTAGGTGTTCCCACTGTAGTCAGGCTTCATCCTCTCTGGGTAGCTTGTATTCATGGCATCGGGGCGTGTTGTCGGAGCGCCACCTTGCGGTCGGAGCACCACAGAACTCGCTGCCCTTGTCATTGCGTACCTTACTGCCTTTCACTGTCCCTCTTCGGGTAGCCTGGTCTTTTCTCCTTTTTAGTGGTACTTTGGTTACTCCTCATTCGGGCTGCCCATTCTGCTACACTACATTGTTGTCTCAGGGAGGGTCATTTTCCCTGCATATCTTTGCCTGGGTCACATCTTGCCCTGTGGATTTGTTTTGCACCCGTGAGGTCGGGTAGTTTGAGAGTTTAGCACTCTCGCCACAGTCCCTTGATCTGAGGGACAGGGAGCATAGTTAGTTCTGTTCTGGACTCCTCAGTAAGGTCTGTGAGGTCTTTCAGTGACCTCAGTAACAGTGTCAAGATCCCATCAGAATTGCTATAGAGGATGGTCTTTCTCTGTTCTCTCATCCAAGCTCCGGAACACTATCTGAGATGACTCTGTATGGAGGAAAACCACCTAGCATTCAGAAGATCCCTGAAAACCTGGCTCTTCAAATCCCACACCAGCCAGGCACCAGTCAAAAGGAGACCCAACCTAAGCACCTCTGACCAACAGCAACCATCAGACCGCCCATTCCCAGAGACATTGGGCCTCATTACGAATTTGGTGATATCTCTGCGGTAATACCACTGGGATACCACCAAATGGTATTACCGTTACCGCGACTTGGTCCGGTGGTATTGTAATACCGCCAGATTAAAAGTCCATTGGCGATTTTTTGGCGGTATTACCTCTAGCGGATTTACCGGGTGGTAATCCCAATGATATTTGGAGGCAAAGTGGAGGAGATGCCTCCAGCATGAAGCTCAAGGTAGATTCTCCACTTTACCTCCAAAAAGTGGTAGAATTACCACCCAGTAATTCTGCCTGAGGTATTTGGCTGTGAGGACAAAATGGAGGTAGCAGAATGGTCTCCAAACTTGCAATGAGGCCCATTGTCCAGACAGACCCTTTCCCGGTTACTCTCACCCACAAGCGATAAACCCTACAGCCATCATCCTTCAGCCAAGGGCTTTGGGAGAGTGGACATTTTCAGGTGATCTCCAAACATACCAGAGTAACAGTCTACAAGCAGTCACGAGCAGTACACCAGCGTATCTGGTGGCTAAGTGCCATCTGCCTGGTGGCACACACTCCTTGCACAGAAAATTGACCAACCGGCTCGAATCACAACTTGCCCGCAAAGAGAGGGCCCGCAAACAATCCTTCTCGTATCATGCAACGACCCTCTGGAACTCAGTCCCTGTATTGCCTCAGAATACCCCCACAATTCTCCAAGTCCGCAAAGCTCTCAAAACGTGGCCTTTTCAACAATACCTGACAAAGAGCTAATCCTGACAGATGGACAGACTGACGCAGAGACTGCAACTCACAGTACTGCACTACTGTTAAAAGACGCCAGCCCAAATGCCGGCTACCCACACCCTGAACAGCGCTCTGCTGCTCCTAGGCTAGGATCATGGGCCTAGCCAGTAAATGCCACGTTTGTGGGTTTGACAGAAAACCTTGAAATTCCAATGAGTGGAGAGAGAGGAGGGGGAGGTGAGAGAGAGAGGGGGAGAGAAGAGAGGGAAAGCGAGGGAGGACAGAGAATGCGAAGAGGTGCGAGAGAGAGGGATAGGAGGTGGAGTAAAGGGAGAGAGAGAAACAGAAGGAAAGAGGGAGCGAGGAATAGAGGGAGAGAGAGGGGAGAGAAGGAGGAGACAGTGAAACGGAGAGAGCAAGAAAGAGGGAGAGAGAGGAGAGAGAGGGTGGAGAGAGAGAGAAAGAGAGCGCACGAGATGGAGAGAGAGAGAAAGAGAAGCAAAGGGGAGAGAGGAAGAGGGGAAGAGAGAGGAGAGGGAGGCGAGAGAGAAACAGAGCGAGAAAGAGGGAGAAATAGGGAGAGGAGAGAGAAAGAGAAGGAAAGGGGGAGAGAGGAAGAGAGGGAGAGAGAGCATGAGAGAGGGAGGGAGACGAAGAGAGAAGAGATAGAGAGAGAAAGAAAGAGAAGGAAAGGGGAAGAGAAGAAGAGGGGGAGAGAGGTGGAGTGGAAGGAGAGAGAGAGAAACCGAGAGAACGAGAGAGAGAGAGATGAAAATGTTCTTTGAGGATGCTCTTGATTTGACATTAACTTGAAGGCCTCCTACATCATTTTACCTTTTTGATAGCACATAAAAACCTTGTAATTTTGCATGTCAGGAACGTGTCTCAGCCCAGAGGGAGGGGCGAGAGCTCAATGAAAGCCACAAACACCTTCTCTTCTGGGTGGGCGTTAGGAGATGGTGACAGAGAGAGACTGCAGCAGAGGGGAGAACTTGGCGCAGAGAGAAGGAGGTGGAAGGACTGTGAGGAAAGGAGGCTGGATGGAGAAAGTGTAAGGAAGGAGAAGAGAGTAATGCAAGGAATGTGGAGAGGTAAAGAGGTTGTCAGGAGTTGTCCTGAGGTTAGAGGAAACAATGAGAGGACCGTGGGAGAGGTGAAAAGGTTGTCGGGAGTTGTGAGGAGGTTGGAGGAAGTAATGGGAGGACTGTGGGAGAAGTAAAGAGTTTGTCAGGAGTTGTCCAGAGGTTAGAAAAGTCATGGGAGGACTGTGGGACAGGTGAAGAGGTTGTCAGGAGTTGTGAGAAAGAAAGAGGAAGTAATGGGGGAACCGTGGGACCGGTAAAGAGGTTGTCAGGAGTTGTGAGAAAGAAAGAGGAAGTAATGGGGGAACCGTGGGACCGGTAAAGAGGTTGTCAGGAGTTGTTCGGAGGTCAGAGGAAGTAATGGGAGGACTGTGGGAGAGGTGAGGAGGTTGTGAGGAGTTGTTGTCATGATGCCTACCCCCGGGGACCCAGACCAAGTCCAGCAACCCCGGAAGCAGGCATCAAGTTATTCCAAGCACGCCCAACAATCCCTGCTAGGGGCTAAGGGACCTCGTAGTTGGCGGTAAGGGGTCGGCGCAGCTAACGCTGGCGTTAACCCCTTACCGCCAGGGTCGTAATGAGGCCCATTGACATTATTTTATCGAACTGTGTTAGATAATACAAATCCTTACCTGAATATTACCGGTTGCCACGAGGAACTCTTCGCTAGGGTCAAGCTGCAACCTGCAAGGAATCGGACAGAGTGAAAGTCAGACATTTGAACTCTTACGAACTACATACTTACGGCGTCTTGCCGGGAATCTCAGAGTCAATATTGTTCTGGAACTCACCAATTCCTTCGAGCCAGTGAAGCAACTGGTTATCTACGCGCCCCTGCGCTCAATGCAGGATGGAGAGCTCATCTTTTCAAACCATCAGGTGAGACTACAAGAGGGGACATCAAAGGTGATCAGTGGGGAGAACAGCGGGGGTGGGAGGGATTTACGCTCAACTCCACGGGTGGTTAATTCCCTTTCTCCATTTGCAGAAGAATATTCCTACGGGCCAAGCAAACGAAGCTAGGTGTCATGATGCCTGCCCCCGGGAAACCAGATCAGGCACAGCAACCCCGGAAGCAGGCATCATGCCATTTTGAGTGCGCCAAAAGACCCCAGCTAGGGGCTGTTTGGGTGCAGTCCTGGCGCCATGGGCGCCAGGCTCATTGTAGAAAAACCCACCTGGTGCAGACCATGCTGCAAAAGGCCTCAAGCCAAATGAGGCTTAGGAGGGACTATTTTACCTGAGGGACTACTTTTTACTCGGGTGGGGCTATGGAAGGATACTTACCTGGGACTTCTTCCAAGGCTATTTAAACCACACCCGAACAGTAGCACACGCTTCGCGTTATTCTGCATCCAGCAGCGTAACGCTCACCGTGCCTGCAGCAGCTTCCAGTCTTCTGCCACACCCGCTTCAAACCCGGAGCTCCTAGAAATAAGAAGAAAGAAGGAGAAGAGGTTAGAACTGGAGCATCACAGTAATCCTTACCTGAATCCTTGATCCATCACACACTCGAGCTGGAAGCAAGAAGTCACAGGTGCGTCGCCTCGCATCTCGCGGTGCCGCGCTGAACTCACTGGCCTTCGCTACATCTCCGCATTCCATCGCGATCTTCAGCATCTCCCGGCCGCTCGCCGACACCTAGGGAGACAAGAACAACAAGGTGAGCTAAGGGAAAACAAAAGGACAAGTAAGCAAGCTACCCCCAAAGACTTACCTGATTACCACAGGAGGTGCTTAGCTCATCTCGGGTCGGCGCAGCTTACACAGCATCTTCGCCGTACCCCGGCCTGTAAGGGGAAACAAAAGGACAATAAGGCACGCTACTCCCCCAAGACTTACCTGATTTACCACAGGGGGTAATTAGCCCATCTCGGGCCGGCGCAGTTTACACTGCATCTTCGCCGTACCCCGGCCCCTAACGGGAAAACAAAGGACTATAGGGGAAAACCTCCACAATAGACTTACCTAAATCTTACCGGTTGCCACATGGAACTCTTCGTGACGGCAAACCGGCAACCTGCAAGGAATCGGACAGAGTGAAGGTCAGACATTTTGAACTCTTTCTACTTACCGTCTCACGGCGCCTTGCCTGGATTCTTCGAGTCAATACCGCTCTGGAACTCGCCAATTCCTCCACACCAGTGAAGTAACTGGTCATCTACGCGCCCCTGCGTTCGATGCAGGATGGAGAGCTCAACCTTCCAAACCATCAGGTTAGACTAAAGAGGAGATATCAAGAGTGATCTGTGGGAAGACAACGGGGGGTGGGGAAGGTGGGTTAACGCTCAATTCCACGGGTGGTTAATCCCCTTTTTCCTTTGCAGAAGGATATTCCTGCGAGCCAGACAAACTAGGCTGAGTGGGCCAGTCCAGTCAGTCATCTCGGCGCTATGCGTCACGCTGGTGGAAACAACAGCGGCCCAGTTCCGATCGACGCCCCGGTGGGAGCCAGGTGAGCGTAACACTAGGTGGGCCAGTCCGTCATCTCGGCACTAGGCGCCACATTGGTGGAGACCGCAGCTGTCCAGTTCAGATCGACGCCCCTGTGGGAGCCAGGTGAGCGTAACAGTTGTCCAGAGGTTAGAGGAAGTAAAGGGATGACTATGGGAGAGGTACAGAGGTTGTCAAGAGTTGTCCGGAGGTTGGAGGAAGTAATAGGCGAACTGTCGGAGAGGTAAATAGGTTGTCGGGAGTTGTCAGGAGGTTAGAGGAAGTAATGGGAGGACTGTGGGAGAGTTAAATCGGTTGTCAGGAGTTGTTTAGAGGTTAGAGGAAGTAATGGGAGGATGGTGGGTGAGGTAAAGAGGTTGTCGGGAGTTGTCCAGAGGTTAGAGGAAGTAATGCAAGGACTGTGGGAGAGGTAAAGAGGTTGTGAGGACTTTAGAGGAAGTAATGGGAGGACTGTGGGGGAGGTAAAGAGGTTGTCAGGACTTGTTAGGAGGTCAGAGGAAGTAATGGAATGGGGGACTGTGGGAGAGGTAAAGACGTTGTCAGGAGTTGTGAGTACTTTAGAGAAAGTAATGGGAGGGCTGTGGGAGAGGTAACAAGGTAGTCAGGAGTTGTCTGGAGGTTAGAGGAAGTAATGGGAGGACTGTGGGAGAGGTGAAGAGGTTGTCAGGAGTTGTCCAGAGGTTAGAGGAAGTAAATGGAGGACTATGGGAGAGGTACATAGGTTGTCAAGAGTTGTCCGCAGGTTGGAGGAGGTAATAGGAGAACTGTCGGAGAGGTAAATAGGTTGTCGGGAGTTGTCGGGAGGTTAGAGGAAGTAATGGGAGAACTGTGGGAGAGGTGAAGAGGTTGTCAAGAGTTGTCCAGAGGTTAGAGGAAGTAAATGGAGGACTTTGGGAGAGGTACAAAGGTTGTCAGGAGTTTTACTGAGGTTGTAGAAAGTAATGGGAGGACTGTGAGAGAGGTAATAAGGTTGCCAGGAGTTGTCCGGAGGTAAGAGGACATAATGGAATGACTGTGGGAGAGGTAAAGAGGTTGTCAGGTGTTATGAAGAGGTTAGAGGAAGTAATGGGAGAACTGCAGGAGAGGTAAAGAGGTGGTCAGGAGTATAAAGGAGGAGGTTGGGTGAAGGTTGTGGGAGTTGAAAGACAACACAGAGAGAAGGGAAAGAAAGAAAGAAAGAAAGAAAGAAAGAAAGAAAGAAAGAAAGAAAGAAAGAAAGAAAGAAAGAAAGAAAGAAAGAAAGAAAGAAAGAAAGAAAGAAAGAAAGAAAGAAAAAGAAAGAACGAACTTGGGAGGATCAATGGAGGAGAGGACGAAGGCAGAAACAAGCAGGTTGAGGAGTGATGGGGAGTGGTGAGGGGGAGAGGAGGAGAAAGACAGGTCCCCTTAAGAGAAAGACTGGTGCCAATCGTCGAACAGGAAGATGAGGGTAGGTCTCCATGCAGGAGCGTTACTGGGGGGGCGGCTGAGCAGGCTATAGCCCCGGGTCTTTTGGTTGTAGCCCCGGATCGAAACCTAGGGGCTACAACCAAAAGGCTAGCTAGCCCCGAGTCCCAACAGTCCTAACATTAGCGTAGCTCCGGATCTTTTCCAGACCTAGCAACACCCATGGAGCCAAGTCTCCACGCCCTGATTGCGACAAAAGAAAGAAAGCAGAGAAGACAAAATGGTCAATTCCCTGGTGGAAACTCTTGGATTTTCCCAGCCCTTATCCAGGGACGTCATTTGGGGTTCACCAGGGGTTGCATTTTGCAACCCCTGTGGAATCCCCTGTGACCTCAATGATTTTAAAGAATTAAAAAAAAATGGTTTTAGAAAAGAAACAAAAAAAGAAATGAAAGCTCCTGGTGCAGCAGGGGCCCCTGCATCCCCCGTGGTGCGGGGGCCCCTCCCACTCCAGGTCTTGGGGTTCCCCGATTCAGTCCTCACCCATCAGAGTAAGGGCTGGGCCGGGGACTCGCTCAGTAGGGGTTTGCGTTGGAGCGGACCATGACATGTGGCACAAATCACAGGCCACGTTCAGCTCCAGCCCCTTCTCCCTCGGCTTCTCGCAGCTCAAGTACAGGAACCAGGAAGCTCTCGTAGCTTTCCGGTTCCTGTTTGTGAGCAGCACAGAGGAGCCGAGGGGGCCTGGAAGGATGGAACGAAGCTGCAAGAAAAAGGTAAGAAGGCTTTTTAAAAAATATATGCATTTTGCTGCATGTGTGAAGTGCCTGTCAGATGTATGTATGTGAATGGTGGGTGAATGAGAAATGATGTGATGTGTGTTTTTGAATGTTCTGGGTGGGTGGGTGGATGTGTGCCTGTGTGGAGAATGCAATGAGTGGATGCAAGAGAAGGTGTGAGGGACTGACTGCTGGGTGAATGAGTATGAATGCAGTAGTGTGTGTTTGAATGTTGTGGGCGGGTGGCTGGGTGTGTGCCTGAGTGGTGAATGCAGCGTGAATTAATGTGAGAGGGGCTGTATGGGTGAGTGACTGACTGGTGGGTGAAAGGAGATGCATGTGTGCATGTGCGCGTAAGGCCCTGGGAGACTGGGGATTATTAGAGCATTTTTGACACATCCTTTATAGACTTTGCATATTTTACTGGTATTTTCGGGCAAAGCAAAGTTCATGTGTGCCATTCCATGGCTAGACTGGAATTTTTTTTTTTTTTTTTTAAATTTTGTTTTTTATGCATACGCATCTTTACAACATATTGATGCAGTTCTTATATACCTCCGTAAGTTACATCATAATGTAAAAAAATGTTTCATACTTCCAATATTAAAAGAACAAATAAATGCAGTTATTGTCTGTGCATCATAAGGAAACAATAAATGAAAAGTGTCTCTAATTCTAGAATAATACATACAATAATAAAAAAGAGTATAAATCCTACGCAGCAAAATAATATATAATTACATAATTCGCTAACATGATGAATTATAACATATAGATTCAAAATACAAACAAATATATAAATACACAAACTTTAGGTCACGATATACACATTTAAAGCTGATTCAATAATTTTCACTAAGCGCACAGTTGCAAAGATAATGGAGTTACAAGATCCCCACATGCACCGAGACCATATTAGCTCTCTTCCAACTAAAGATATTGTAAGCGTGGAGATTGTTTATGTCTAAATAATGCGTATTCCGAAAAGGATGCGTAAAGTGAGATTTGATCACACGTAGCTGCCCAGTCATTCCAAAATAACCGTTTATGTGCCGTGGATAATTTATCCTCTAACTCGTGAGGAGATATATTTATTCCAGATACGATAGAGGAAATACGCTTTTGAAAATTTCTTATCGATCTCGGATGTAGAGTTTGTAACATGATGTACAAGTCTTCATAAAGCGAATTTTCAATCGGAAAGTTCATCTTTGCAAAGGTTTTGAGAATGCGCCAATTATGACGCACTGCCAACGAGTTTAAGCCTAGTTCGTGACGAAGGATGGCATTTGGAAGATATGTTGGTAATCCTAAAGTTGCCTTCCATAATTTAGCCTGAAGTTTGTTTAAGAAAATGGATACGTCTAAAAGACAGCGATCAAGACCATATAAAATGATTGCTTCCACCTTCTTTGAATAAAATTTAAACAATGGTACTAAAGAAAACATACAATATTTTCGAAAAATGATTTTCATTTGGTTTTGTAAAGGAATAATTTTTTCACTCAATGCTTTATACCAGAAGATTGCAGAGGAATTATTGGCAAGATTATATCCCAAGTATGTAGTTTGTGTAACAATTTGAAGATGATTTAAATCGATATGCCAACTAAATTTCCGGAAGATAAAACTAAGATGTTAGATTTGGAGAAATTTATCGTAAGATTGTTTAATACACAAAAATGATTGAAGATTTCAAGTTTCTTCTGAAGGCCGGAATGCGTGCTATCAAATAGAAGCACATCATCAGCATATGCTAACCAAGAAAGTTTAAGTTTGCCAAGCTGAACCGCGTTAATTTGTGAAGACTCCCAGAGATCTTCAATGTCCGATAGATAGAGATTAAATAGTACTGCCGCGAGGTTACAACCTTGTTTCACGCCAATTGCTGTCGGAATGGCGTCAGTTAGCAACCCGCTATTAGAAATACAGACTCTAATAGA
This sequence comes from Ambystoma mexicanum, assembly GCF_040938575.1. Classification (NCBI taxonomy): domain Eukaryota; kingdom Metazoa; phylum Chordata; class Amphibia; order Caudata; family Ambystomatidae; genus Ambystoma; species Ambystoma mexicanum. The sequence goes on along the minus strand of NC_090940.1, from coordinate 47,981,270 downwards.
AGTGTGGTGATGCAACAAGGCGATAAGTGCAACTAAAGATGTTGGAAAATTTAATTTTAGCATCTTATCCCATAATTTACTGCGAATGACGCAGTCAAATGCGGACGAAAGGTCTAGTGAGGCAATAAAAACAGGTCCGCTAAGGGGGCTATGTGCTCCCGCTGTAAGATGTGCTAGAATGTTTGCATTTAGATGTGTTCCCATGTTTTTTCTAAAGCCAGTCTGTGCTTTATTTAAAATGCGTTTTTCCACAATGTGTTTTTCAACATCTTTCAAGAGAAGAAGAGCGAAAACTTTGGCTGCAACATCCATAAGTGCAATGGGCCTAAAATTTAATCGATTATTTAAAGGCCCTTTCTTATGCAGCGGGATGATAATAGAAGTTATCCAGGATGCAGGAAGACTTTTTGAAACAAAAATGGATTGATAGATCCTCAAAAATAATGTAGCCCAAAAAAGGGAGTTGTCCTTTATGACACACGGTGGAAGGCCATCAGGGCCTGCGCATTTCGAGCTTTTCAACTTAGATATAGCGCAGAGGACATCTTCTGTGGACCATGTACAGGGCAAAGGAATCTGTACAGCTAGGGCCAAAATATCAACCTCTTTAAAACTTTCTGGAAGGAGATATTTTTGTTTAAAAAAAGCAGCCCAAGAAATGCCATCCACGGCAGATTCAAAAGAGGGCTGAGTACTGTTATTCGCTCCCCTAAGAATTTTCCATATATCACGGATGTTACGATTAGAAATTAACCTCACCAAGTTTTGATTCCCAGTTATTTGGAATGAAAAACGTGCTGCCTTTATTTTGTTTTTGTAATTCCTTAAGATACATTTTTTTGTAGCCGTATATCTAGTGCTATCCATTGAAGCAAATTGTTTTTTCAGTGTTCTTAATGCATTATTTCTTTCATACTTTAAATTGCCTAGCGTGTTTGCTAAAAGACTTTCAGTGCGACAGGTATTGTGTTGTTTTATCGATGACTTAGCAATGGCAATTAGATGCAGTTTTATCATCTGAAGATTCCAGGATAAGATAGTCTGTGAATTCCTATCTTCATATTTGGAAAGGGGCCACCAATCACGATTTACAAGAAAGGTTATTTGGCGGCAGGTTGAAGTATTCCACCTAATTGATAGAAGCTGGCGATCGCTATGAACTAGGGATAGTATTTGGGGGGTAGTAAAAGACGCTAATTCAGCACTCATAGTGCTTGACAATATAGCGTGATCTCCGTAAGAAGGGAAATTCGCGCTGATCGGAGAAATAAGTCCTGAAAGAAGTTTAGAGACCACAATGTAGTCGATAGAGGAGCGGCGGTTATCCCGCTGCCAAGTAGAAAAGGATGTATGACAATGTGGTTGAGTCACAACAAGATCCCAATGTGACAAGAACTGAACCCATTTTTTACCATTTGCACAGGCAATCTTAAAGTGTTTAGATTGAATGTTGTGCAAAGAAGAAGCTAAGGGTGCATAGAGGAATGCATTAAAATCACCACCAATAATGACCATAATGTCAGGGTATTTGCAAATAGCGTCCAACAACAAATCGTTCAGGATGCAAAGAGCATTGTCTATGCAAAGAGAACTAGGATTCCAATATAAGGAAATTAGCATGACTCTTTTCTTTTCAGATAGATTGATGTCAACGATAAGGGCTAAACATAATTGGTTAGAGATCGTATGAATTATTGTAAATAAAAGATTGTTGTTAAGTAAAAGAGTAATGCCGCCACTTGGACGACCAACTAAAGGAAGAGTAGCAGCATTGTGGACAGCCGTAAACCCATCAAATTGAAAATCATAACAATGCATAGTTTCTTGTAAAAAGAAAAGTGAAGGCAAATCAACAAAACTCTTATTGTTGTACCATGTTAACAAATTGTTAAAACCACAGCAATTCCAAGATTGAATAAGGAATTGTTTACATTATGACTTAGAATTAGAACTGGAATTGGAGGGCACAACTTGACCAGATGATGATGCTGATGGTAAAATCCCTAGCAAACCATTTAGGGCAGATGTAAGGAGAGCTAGGTTGGAGAGAATTTTTTCATTATCCGGGGATAAAGATGAAGCATTGTCAACAATGGAATTAATTTGAGGTAACGAAGGGGGTTTATATTCTAAAAATTGCATCGCCTTCTCCAATGATGGAAATGCTTGTACTTCAAGCCCCAGAAAAAGTAGATCAGTTTTATGTTCCCAAATTACTTTCGCAATGATAGGTGAGAAGGCTTTGCACAACATCCTGTTATTGTTCAGCAAAGGGAGCTTTATCCATTCAACATCTTGTGAAATCAAATTACGCAAAGCAGGAACTTTATAGAGAGTATTCATCAAAAATGATCGATTAATTGGCACTAGGCCATTTATTTGTGGGTGACTGGACCATCCAATTAGTGTTTGCGTTTCTTCGGGAATGTCATTGAAAGAACAAAGCTCCCCATTAATTATACATGAGGTGGAAGGAGGATGAATGATAGGCGGTTGTGCATGTAAATTCTTTAGTTCACCATGAGTGCGATTAGCCATCATTGCTACTGTAGATTCCAGAAAAGGAGAGGAGTTTGACTTCAACTCAACAATGGGGGGAATGGACATTTGTGAAGCTATGGGTGGGACTGATATGTAAGGAGCAGAGTTCTGCAAGTGCAGAGTATTCAATACGTGCAAAGCTACAGATGGTGCTGATTGCTGAATCAATGCATGCACATTCAGAAGCTCTGGAGCAGACGATATAGTACTTACATTTATAGAGTTACCTAAATTGCAACTACTGGTTGTTTTTTTATTCTCTATTGAGGGAAAAAATGAGTTGAGATTTGCTTGAGACATAGCAATACCGGGAACAAGGCCTTCAGCACAAGAAGTTATTACTAATTCCTTTTCATTGCTGGTTAGTGAATCAGCAATCGGTTTGAGAGAAGGAGCGCAAGCAACTTTCTTTGCTCCTTTTTGCAATTTTTTAGATGATTTCAATTGAAGTGCACATAAACTCTCTTCATTTAATTGACTGACATTGAGCTGAAGGTCTTCGTTACCCAATGAAGTAGAATTAAGTGTGTCATCAGTGTTGGCTTGATTCCCAATTAAATTGTGTGCAGGAACATTGTCCTTATTAATAATGACCATAGAGGCTTTATTTGCCCTGGATTTGTTTCTGCGTTTTAATGCCCTTTGATAAGATTTTTTCATTCTACGAGAAGCATGATACAAATTTGGCGAAGTCTCAATGACTTCTGGCCCTCCTGAACGTCCTCTTCATCTAATAAATTGGTAAGAGCTGAAGGACTATTCGAAGAGGTTTCCAGGGGCGCGTTTAATTGCGCTGTGTTATCAGTTTGAAATAAGTCAACAGAGAATAACTGAGGTTTATATAATAATTGTTCAATTTGCCGAATTCTTTCATGTTGAAGTTGGATCACTTCTAACAAGTCAATAGGGGAAGCAGAGGCATCAGGCAATACAAGATTGCTTGGTAATGTGACAACATCCGCAAATGAGGTCGGCTTACCCTTTAGGAGAAAGGTCATATCAGATGTTTGGGTACTTTGAGAGGATTTGGTTGGAGTTGGGATTATAGACTGTAGACTCTTCCTTACAAGCTCAGCACTTTGTTCTGCGCAATTGTTATGGAAAGTGTGACAGGCTTCCTGAGCGAGCATAAATCCTTCAATTTTGGAAAGTTGCAAAGAGTTATGCATGATTGAGTCTTTAATATCCTTTAAATGTAAGTGTGTGAGTTTGTGACCTTTATCCAACAAGTTTAATATACGTGTAAGAACGGGAAAGGAGTGTAATTCTTGTTCCAACAGATGGGAAGAGTTTTCAGTTTGGGGAATAGGCGACAATTGAGAATGCGGTGCGAAAGAATTAGAACAAGTCTCTTGAGGCAGCTGTTTATCGTAAGAATCTAAATTTGGGGGATCATCTAAATGGGTTTTCTTTAGAGGATCAAATTCACTATTTGGTGAACTGCCTAATTCGTTTAGCGCGAAGAAGTCAGTAGTGGGTTTAAACGAAGTAGAGGGATGAGCAAATGTGGGGGGTGTAACAGGTGGAATGGGGTGAAAATGGACCTGTTCACGCAAACCACGAGACGCTGCTGCTGGAGTGGAAGGGCCTAAGGAAAGGCTAATACGTCTTTCTAAAGCGGCTATAATCCCGGGTGCGAGCATCGAAGTATCAGAGACTGGGACAGAAGTTTTGTCCAAAGACTTAGGGAAAATATCAAAGTTATTATCTATATCATTGGCTATTTTAAGTGAAAAAGAGACGGCTGCTTTTATTTCTGAAGCAGCAACAGAAGGGAATGGTTCAGAGTGTGTATCAGTGAGAAAGTGGGACATCATAAATTCGTCGGCATTTACTGTGGAACTTTCTTGAAGGGGAATAGGAAAAGAGGAATGCTGTCCTTCCTCTAATGGCTGAGATATCTCCATTTTTGTTTTTATAGGTTTATTAGATAAGCACTTTTTACTGAAGTCTTTCAATCTCTTCCCGTTCCTTAAAGTAAGGGAAGAAGTATCCATAGAGAAAAGCACACTAATTAACGTGAGACTATTATAGTAAATCCTCTCCACATATAAAGATTAACATCATGTTTAAGCACAGTTGTACCTTCAGTAGAGTCATACGGCAGTTATAGGGAAATCCAAAAAGGGCAATGCCCTGTGCGCACACCACTGAAAGAATCAAGCCACCACACGCTGCGCACCGCGAACTGCAAACAGTCCTTTGCGGTGCTTCGCGGTGCGCGGTTGCGCTGAAGGTCAGGGCTTATGAGGTGACGCAGTAAGCGTTTCCAAGTGCGTGGACAACGTGGGGGCGGGACACCTTTGAAATAATAAAATTAATAAGAATTAAAGAGAGTTCTTAAAGAAATAAGGGAAGCAATTCAATAGTTCACTTCTTTTAGGCACGAGCACAATGGCACAAGCACATGCACGAGCAAAAGGCAGTCCACCAATCACCTAGATTCCAATCAAGCGTAGGTCAGGCAGAGTGGTGTTACCGTGAATGACTTCCTCCAGGAAGAGCGGCAACCCGCCAGCAGAAAGCAAAGGGACCCGTCCAAAGAGTCTAGCGTGAAATGAAGAGGCAAGTGAAAACGCTGAGGAGTAGACCGCAGCACAGCAAATAGTCCTTTGCAGTGCTTCGCGGTGCGCAGCGCGGGTGCGCTGAAGGTCAGGGCTTATGAGGTGACGCAGTAGGCGTTTCCAAGTGCATGGACAATGTGGGGGCGGGACACCTAGATTCCAATCAAGCGTAGGTCAGGGAGAGTGGTGTTACCGCGAATGACCTCCTCCAGGAAGAGCGGCAACCCGCCGGCAGAAAGCAAAGAGACCCGTCCAAAGAGTCTAGCGTGAAATGAAGAGGCAAGTGAAAACGCTGAGGAGTAGACCGCAGCACAGCAAACAGTCCTTTGCGGTGGAATTTTGGTGCAGTCAGTCTAGCCATTGCTTACTGTGGCATAACCTTTATTACTCAGCATCTTTAAAAAAGCAAGCATGATAAGTAGTGTGACCTCGCTAGACTGATGTTTTGGTGTAGCGACCTGTATATTCTTCACTGTAGCATGACTTTTTATTAACTGAGCATCTATGATGAATCAAGCAAGATAAGTGTTCTTATGCGTCTAGACTGGCTTACATTGGAACCAATTTGGACAGGTTTTCATATTGTGACAGGTCACTTTTAATGACCAAACCAACGGATGTATGTTCTTACATAGGAGTACTGGCATATATTGGCAGATGTGTGGCCAGTGCCAATGATGATACTATAAAAGAACATCCTAAAGCGATCATGAGTATGGTTTTATATGGGAATACTGGCATATGTTGGTGAAGCCAGCATGGAAATGTATGGGCACAGCCAGCATGACCATGATTTTTATACTGTCTTATATTGCAGGGACCGCCGTGATAATGCATTGGGAAATGCCCTGTGCACTTTTGGTGACTTGCATCTAGTGTACATTTTTTCATGATTACCCTAAACTCTACAAACCGATTGTGGCTGGTATTTGTGGACCAGGCACCGCCCCTTCTTTCTACACTACGTGAAACATTAAAGATTTGATAAAAAAACATATTTACTTCTTTCACTAACAGTAGTGCATATCCCTGCAGCAGCATAATTATCATGGACATTGCGCACACGTGGTGGTCTGGACGGCCCTGGGTGTGACGTGCCCTGTGCTTTGTTAAGGACCTTGGGGGGGAGGGCTACAGCATGGCCCGTAGGGGGGCACCCAAATTCTGTGTAGTGTGCAGTGCGCGCCTTGAATTCTGCCAGTGAGTCCCCGGGTGAGAAGCAACTCGTGGGTTCCTCAATTTAAAACAACTGTGTGGCGCCACGGATTCATGTGTGCAGCAATGATATTGCATTAAATAGTGGGGGCCTTTTAATTCCTCTGGCACCCAGTATTATGCTTAGATAATAAAAACTATGTGGGGTCTTGGGTATATTGAAAGAAACTTTCCCAGGTAGTATACTCCAGCAAAGATAACATTATCAGGTGCACTCCCCTCTTTGCACGCAGACCTCTGTTGTAGTGGTAGCTGACTCATAGATACATGTATAAATAACCAGGGAATTTTGTTGATACTAAATCCTGGTCACTTATTTTATTTTCAGGCCTTGCTCGTGCAGCATTTTTCTCCTGGTTAAACAGCAGCGCACGCCTCCCCATATCAATGCTTCTTTGGCTTGTTTAACAAAGCAACAAAACAGATAATGAGTATTTCTGTGTCCATTGATCTATAGATGTTTCATACACTAGCTGTAGCCTGCGTTAGAGATTTCGGTTACCATGTTACAAAAACTGCATTATGTATATTTTACATATAGACCCCACGTTGCATATGGAAAATAGTGGACAAATGCCTCCCTTTGTGCCTCTGTTCTTATGGCTGAAATGTGAGTGCCTGGAAACACAGGTGCTAGACACATCTGAAAAATCTGAAGGTCGTTTGCCATCACTTCCCGTGATGTCACTAGGCTGTGGGGTCATATGACATCACTTCCTGGGATATCATCAGGGGTCAAGGGTCGTGTGATGTCACTTCTGCTAGCCCTGGCATTTTGGTGAAATGACATCCCTCCCTTGCTAAGCCCATCCTCTGTCGTTATGAGCGCACAAGAGGACAAACAGCAGAGGTCCAGAGCTGAAAGAAGTGTCTGGACACTTAACACCCCAGATGATTGAATGCATGTCAGCCGACTGATGCCTGTATTGAGACATGCAAAGCTGAGAGCTACTGGACTCATGCAGAAGTGACTTTGCTCTTCTTTCATCTCGTCCTTAATTGCATTCCATCACTTATGTTTCTCAATCCTGTTATTATCCTTAATATCCCCTAATTCAAATATGCCGCCGTACGCTCGCTTGTTGTTGACCCTACCCTGCTTCATGACACCACAAATGAGGGAACCCGTGGCACCGACTTCATTCTTTTGGGGGTCGGGGGACAAAGATGGCAATTTAACAAGGGGTTGTGAGTGATTACCCGTGGCCCTTCGGGGTGTCCGAATGCTTAATAATGCACCACATTCTTATCATCTTCCACGATGCACCTCTCCATGCCCAGTCAGCATATGCCAGGAACCTGTTTAGATGACTGGGTGCTTCCTTGCATGCCCCTTCGCAGCACCCCCAACCGAAGGGCATTTCCTGGTATACCCGGATATCACTAGAATAGCTTCAGTCTGCCAGGTTCAGCCTCCTATACCCGAATACTGCACACTGCCTCATGCACCCAGGTTCAGCCTCGTATACCCGAATACTGCACACTGCCTCATGCACCCAGGTTCAGCCTCCTAAACCAGAATACTGCACACTGCCTCATGCACCCAGGTTCAGCCTCCTAAACCCGAATACTGCACACTGCCTCATGCACCCAGGTTCAGCCTCCTATACCCGAATACTGCACACTGCCTCATGCACCCAGGTTCAGCCTCGTATACCCGAATACTGCACACTGCCGCATGCACCCAGGTTCAGCCTCGTATACCCGAATACTGCACACTGCCTCATGCACCCAGGTTCAGCCTCGTATACCCGAATACTGCACACTGCCTCATGCACCCAGGTTCAGCCTCGTATACCCGAATACTGCACACTGCCTCCTGCACCCAGGTTCAGCCTCGTATACCCGAATACTGCACACTGCCTCATGCACCCAGGTTCAGCCTCGTATACCCGAATACTGCACATTGCCTCCTGCACCCAGGTTCAGCATCCTATACCCGAATACTGCACACTGCCTCATGCACCCAGGTTCAGCCTCGTATACCTGAATACTGCACACTGCCGCATGCACCCAGGTTCAGCCTCGTATACCCAAATACTGCACACTGCCTCATGCACCCAGGTTCAGCCTCGTATACCCGAATACTGCACACTGCCTCATGCACCAGGGACAGTTTCACAGATCCAGGTTCACCCTCCTATGCCCAAATACTTTCTAAAGCCTCACATGAAGATTTGCATGCCCTGTTTCAGCCTCCTATGCCCATAAACATCCCACTGCCTGATGTACCTGGAAAACATTCTCATGCCCAAGTTTAGCCTCATATACCCGAATACTGCACACTGCCACATGTACCCAGGTTCAGCCTCGTATACCCGAATACTGCACATTGCCTCCTGCACCCAGGTTCAGCCTTGTATACCCGAATACTGCACACTGCCTCATGCACCCAGGTTCAGCCTCGTATACCCGAATACTGCACTCTGCCTCATGCACCCAGGTTCAGCCTCGTATACCCGAATACTGCACACTGCCTCCTGCACGTATACCCGAATACTGCACACTGCCTCATGCACCCAGGTTCAGCCTCCTATACCCGAATACTGCACACTGCCACATGTACCCAGGTTCAGCCTCCTATACCCGAATACTGCACACTGCCTCATGCACCCAGGTTCAGCCTCGTATACCCGAATACTGCACATTGCCTCCTGCACCCAGGTTCAGCCTCGTATACCCGAATACTGCACACTGCCTCATGCACCCAGGTTCAGCCTCGTATACCCAAATACTGCACACTGCCTCATGCACCCAGGTTCAGCCTCCTATACCCGAATACTGCACACTGCCACATGTACCCAGGTTCAGCCTCCTATACCCGAATACTGCACACTGCCTCATGCACCCAGGTTCAGACTCGTATACCCGAATACTGCACATTGCCTCCTGCACCCAGGTTCAGCCTCGTATACCCGAATACTGCACACTGCCTCATGCACCCAGGTTCAGCCTCGTATACCCGAATACTGCACATTGCCTCCTGCACCCAGGTTCAGCCTTGTATACCCGAATACTGCACACTGCCGCATGCACCCAGGTTCAGCCTCGTATACCCGAATACTGCACACTGCCGCATGCACCCAGGTTCAGCCTCGTATACCCGAATACTGCACACTGCCTCATGCACCCAGGTTCAGCCTCGTATACCCGAATACTGCACATTGCCTCCTGCACCCAGGTTCAGCCTCCTATACCCGAATACTGCACACTGCCTCATGCACCCAGGTTCAGCCTCGTATACCCGAATACTGCACACTGCCGCATGCACCCAGGTTCAGCCTCGTATACCCAAATACTGCACACTGCCTCATGCACCCAGGTTCAGCCTCGTATACCCGAATACTGCACATTGCCTCCTGCACCCAGGTTCAGCCTCGTATACCCGAATACTGCACACTGCCTCATGCACCCAGGTTCAGCCTCGTATACCCGAATACTGCACATTGCCTCCTGCACCCAGGTTCAGCCTTGTATACCCGAATACTGCACACTGCCGCATGCACCCAGGTTCAGCCTCGTATACCCGAATACTGCACACTGCCGCATGCACCCAGGTTCAGCCTCGTATACCCGAATACTGCACACTGCCTCATGCACCCAGGTTCAGCCTCGTATACCCGAATACTGCACACTGCCTCCTGCACCCAGGTTCAGCCTCCTATACCCGAATACTGCACACTGCCTCATGCACCCAGGTTCAGCCTCGTATACCCGAATACTGCACACTGCCGCATGCACCCAGGTTCAGCCTCGTATACCCAAATACTGCACACTGCCTCATGCACCCAGGTTCAGCCTCGTATACCCGAATACTGCACACTGCCTCATGCACCAGGGACAGTTTCACAGATCCAGGTTCACCCTCCTATGCCCAAATACTTTCTAAAGCCTCACATGAAGATTTGCATGCCCTGTTTCAGCCTCCTATGCCCATAAACATCCCACTGCCTGATGTACCTGGAAAACATTCTCATGCCCAAGTTTAGCCTCATATACCCGAATACTGCACACTGCCACATGTACCCAGGTTCAGCCTCGTATACCCGAATACTGCACATTGCCTCCTGCACCCAGGTTCAGCCTTGTATACCCGAATACTGCACACTGCCTCATGCACCCAGGTTCAGCCTCGTATACCCGAATACTGCACACTGCCTCATGCACCCAGGTTCAGCCTCGTATACCCGAATACTGCACACTGCCTCCTGCACGTATACCCGAATACTGCACACTGCCTCATGCACCCAGGTTCAGCCTCCTATACCCGAATACTGCACACTGCCACATGTACCCAGGTTCAGCCTCCTATACCCGAATACTGCACACTGCCTCATGCACCCAGGTTCAGCCTCGTATACCCGAATACTGCACATTGCCTCCTGCACCCAGGTTCAGCCTCGTATACCCGAATACTGCACACTGCCTCATGCACCCAGGTTCAGCCTCGTATACCTGAATACTGCACATTGCCTCCTGCACCCAGGTTCAGCCTTGTATACCCGAATACTGCACACTGCCGCATGCACCCAGGTTCAGCCTCGTATACCCGAATACTGCACACTGCCGCATGCACCCAGGTTCAGCCTCGTATACCCGAATACTGCACACTGCCTCATGCACCCAGGTTCAGCCTCGTATACCCGAATACTGCACACTGCCTCATGCACCAGGGACAGTTTCACAGGTCCAGGTTCACCCTCCTATGCCCAAATACTTTCTAAAGCCTCACATGAAGATTTGCATGCCCTGTTTCAGCCTCCTATGCCCATAAACATCCCACTGCCTGATGTACCTGGAAAACATTCTCATGCCCAAGTTTAGCCTCATATACCCGAATACTTCACACTGCCACATGCACCCAGGTTCAGCCTCCTATACCCGAATACTGCACACTGCCTCATGCACCCAGGTTCAGACTCGTATACCCGAATACTGCACATTGCCTCCTGCACCCAGGTTCAGCCTCGTATACCCGAATACTGCACACTGCCTCATGCACCCAGGTTCAGCCTCGTATACCCGAATACTGCACATTGCCTCCTGCACCCAGGTTCAGCCTCCTATACCCGAATACTGCACACTGCCTCATGCACCCAGGTTCAGCCTCGTATACCCGAATACTGCACACTGCCGCATGCACCCAGGTTCAGCCTCGTATACCCAAATACTGCACACTGCCTCATGCACCCAGGTTCAGCCTCGTATACCCGAATACTGCACATTGCCTCCTGCACCCAGGTTCAGCCTCGTATACCCGAATACTGCACACTGCCTCATGCACCCAGGTTCAGCCTCGTATACCCGAATACTGCACATTGCCTCCTGCACCCAGGTTCAGCCTTGTATACCCGAATACTGCACACTGCCGCATGCACCCAGGTTCAGCCTCGTATACCCGAATACTGCACACTGCCGCATGCACCCAGGTTCAGCCTCGTATACCCGAATACTGCACACTGCCTCATGCACCCAGGTTCAGCCTCGTATACCCGAATACTGCACACTGCCTCCTGCACCCAGGTTCAGCCTCCTATACCCGAATACTGCACACTGCCTCATGCACCCAGGTTCAGCCTCGTATACCCGAATACTGCACACTGCCGCATGCACCCAGGTTCAGCCTCGTATACCCAAATACTGCACACTGCCTCATGCACCCAGGTTCAGCCTCGTATACCCGAATACTGCACACTGCCTCATGCACCAGGGACAGTTTCACAGATCCAGGTTCACCCTCCTATGCCCAAATACTTTCTAAAGCCTCACATGAAGATTTGCATGCCCTGTTTCAGCCTCCTATGCCCATAAACATCCCACTGCCTGATGTACCTGGAAAACATTCTCATGCCCAAGTTTAGCCTCATATACCCGAATACTGCACACTGCCACATGTACCCAGGTTCAGCCTCGTATACCCGAATACTGCACATTGCCTCCTGCACCCAGGTTCAGCCTTGTATACCCGAATACTGCACACTGCCTCATGCACCCAGGTTCAGCCTCGTATAACCGAATACTGCACACTGCCTCATGCACCCAGGTTCAGCCTCGTATACCCGAATACTGCACACTGCCTCCTGCACGTATACCCGAATACTGCACACTGCCTCATGCACCCAGGTTCAGCCTCCTATACCCGAATACTGCACACTGCCACATGTACCCAGGTTCAGCCTCCTATACCCGAATACTGCACACTGCCTCATGCACCCAGGTTCAGCCTCGTATACCCGAATACTGCACATTGCCTCCTGCACCCAGGTTCAGCCTCGTATACCCGAATACTGCACACTGCCTCATGCACCCAGGTTCAGCCTCGTATACCCGAATACTGCACATTGCCTCCTGCACCCAGGTTCAGCCTTGTATACCCGAATACTGCACACTGCCGCATGCACCCAGGTTCAGCCTCGTATACCCGAATACTGCACACTGCCGCATGCACCCAGGTTCAGCCTCGTATACCCGAATACTGCACACTGCCTCATGCACCCAGGTTCAGCCTCGTATACCCGAATACTGCACACTGCCTCATGCACCAGGGACAGTTTCACAGGTCCAGGTTCACCCTCCTATGCCCAAATACTTTCTAAAGCCTCACATGAAGATTTGCATGCCCTGTTTCAGCCTCCTATGCCCATAAACATCCCACTGCCTGATGTACCTGGAAAACATTCTCATGCCCAAGTTTAGCCTCATATACCCGAATACTTCACACTGCCACATGCACCCAGGTTCAGCCTCCTATACCCGAATACTGCACACTGCCTCATGCACCCAGGTTCAGCCTCGTATACCCGAATACTGCACACTGCCTCCTGCACGTATACCTGAATACTGCACACTGCCTCATGCACCCAGGTTCAGCCTCCTATACCTGAATACTGCACACTGCCTCATGCACCCAGGTTCAGCCTCGTATACCCGAATACTGCACACTGCCTCCTGCACCCAGGTTCAGCCTCCTATACCCGAATACTGCACACTGCCACATGCACCCAGGTTCAGCCTCCTATACCCGAATACTGCACACTGCCTCATGCACCCAGATTCAGCCTAGTATACCCGAATACTGCACATTGCCTCCTGCACCCAGGTTCAGCCTCGTATACCCGAATACTGCACACTGCCGCATGCACCCAGGTTCAGCCTCCTATACCCAAATACTGCACACTGCCTCATGCACCCAGATTCAGCCTCGTATACCCGAATACTGCACATTGCCTCCTGCACCCAGGTTCAGCCTCGTATACCCGAATACTGCACACTGCCGCATGCACCCAGGTTCAGCCTCCTATACCCGAATACTGCACATTGCCTCCTGCACCCAGGTTCAGCCTCGTATACCCGAATACTGCACACTGCCGCATGCACCCAGGTTCAGCCTCGTATACCCGAATACTGCACACTGCCTCATGCACCCAGGTTCAGCCTCGTATACCCGAATACTGCACATTGCCTCCTGCACCCAGGTTCAGCCTCCTATACCCGAATACTGCACACTGCCTCATGCACCCAGGTTCAGCCTCGTATACCCGAATACTGCACACTGCCGCATGCACCCAGGTTCAGCCTCGTATACCCAAATACTGCACACTGCCTCATGCACCCAGGTTCAGCCTCGTATACCCGAATACTGCACACTGCCTCATGCACCAGGGACAGTTTCACAGATCCAGGTTCACCCTCCTATGCCCAAATACTTTCTAAAGCCTCACATGAAGATTTGCATGCCCTGTTTCAGCCTCCTATGCCCATAAACATCCCACTGCCTGATGTACCTGGAAAACATTCTCATGCCCAAGTTTAGCCTCATATACCCGAATACTGCACACTGCCACATGTACCCAGGTTCAGCCTCGTATACCCGAATACTGCACATTGCCTCCTGCACCCAGGTTCAGCCTTGTATACCCGAATACTGCACACTGCCTCATGCACCCAGGTTCAGCCTCGTATACCCGAATACTGCACACTGCCTCATGCACCCAGGTTCAGCCTCGTATACCCGAATACTGCACACTGCCTCCTGCACGTATACCCGAATACTGCACACTGCCTCATGCACCCAGGTTCAGCCTCCTATACCCGAATACTGCACACTGCCACATGTACCCAGGTTCAGCCTCCTATACCCGAATACTGCACACTGCCTCATGCACCCAGGTTCAGCCTCGTATACCCGAATACTGCACATTGCCTCCTGCACCCAGGTTCAGCCTCGTATACCCGAATACTGCACACTGCCTCATGCACCCAGGTTCAGCCTCGTATACCCGAATACTGCACATTGCCTCCTGCACCCAGGTTCAGCCTTGTATACCCGAATACTGCACACTGCCGCATGCACCCAGGTTCAGCCTCGTATACCCGAATACTGCACACTGCCGCATGCACCCAGGTTCAGCCTCGTATACCCGAATACTGCACACTGCCTCATGCACCCAGGTTCAGCCTCGTATACCCGAATACTGCACACTGCCTCATGCACCAGGGACAGTTTCACAGGTCCAGGTTCACCCTCCTATGCCCAAATACTTTCTAAAGCCTCACATGAAGATTTGCATGCCCTGTTTCAGCCTCCTATGCCCATAAACATCCCACTGCCTGATGTACCTGGAAAACATTCTCATGCCCAAGTTTAGCCTCATATACCCGAATACTTCACACTGCCACATGCACCCAGGTTCAGCCTCCTATACCCGAATACTGCACACTGCCTCATGCACCCAGGTTCAGCCTCGTATACCCGAATACTGCACACTGCCTCCTGCACGTATACCTGAATACTGCACACTGCCTCATGCACCCAGGTTCAGCCTCCTATACCTGAATACTGCACACTGCCTCATGCACCCAGGTTCAGCCTCGTATACCCGAATACTGCACACTGCCTCCTGCACCCAGGTTCAGCCTCCTATACCCGAATACTGCACACTGCCACATGCACCCAGGTTCAGCCTCCTATACCCGAATACTGCACACTGCCTCATGCACCCAGATTCAGCCTAGTATACCCGAATACTGCACATTGCCTCCTGCACCCAGGTTCAGCCTCGTATACCCGAATACTGCACACTGCCGCATGCACCCAGGTTCAGCCTCCTATACCCAAATACTGCACACTGCCTCATGCACCCAGATTCAGCCTCGTATACCCGAATACTGCACATTGCCTCCTGCACCCAGGTTCAGCCTCGTATACCCGAATACTGCACACTGCCGCATGCACCCAGGTTCAGCCTCCTATACCCGAATACTGCACATTGCCTCCTGCACCCAGGTTCAGCCTCGTATACCCGAATACTGCACACTGCCGCATGCACCCAGGTTCAGCCTCGTATACCCGAATACTGCACACTGCCTCCTGCACGTATACCCCAATACTGCACACTGCCTCATGCACCCAGGTTCAGCCTCCTATGCCCGAATACTGCACACTGCCTCATGCACCCAGGTTCAGCCTCGTATACCCGAATACTGCACATTGCCTCCTGCACCCAGGTTCAGCCTTGTATACCCGAATACTGCACACTGCCGCATGCACCCAGGTTCAGCCTCGTATACCCGAATACTGCACACTGCCTCATGCACCCAGGTTCAGCCTCGTATACCCGAATACTGCACACTGCCTCATGCACCCAGGTTCAGCCTCGTATACCCGAATACTGCACACTGCCTCATGCACCAGGGACAGTTTCACAGGTCCAGGTTCACCCTCCTATGCCCAAATACTTTCTAAAGCCTCACATGAAGATTTGCATGCCCTGTTTCAGCCTCCTATGCCCATAAACATCCCACTGCCTGATGTACCTGGAAAACATTCTCATGCCCAAGTTTAGCCTCATATACCCGAATACTTCACACTGCCTAGCGTCTGTGACGATTCACCAGGTCTCGTCACTTCTCCCCAGGGAGAAGCCCTTTTCTATGAGACTATGGAGGTGAGGTTGCTACCCAATAGTCCCCCAAGGGAGGGACTTTCCTCCGTGGGATTAGGACGTCCACCTGGGGAAAACCCTCCATACCACCAACACAGCCCTTTTCATCCACCCTTGATAGTAGAACTATGTTCTACTATAGACCAATGACTGCGACAAATATAAAACCTACTGAGATGACGAAGAACGTGAGAGGCTTATGGAGTAACCAGATGAAAAGTCAGCCAAGTACTGTAACGAGGTGGCTTACTGGAGGCATGAAGATTGCCAAAGAGACTTTCATAGATGGTGTTGACGTTGCGCAAAGGCGGCATCAACAGTATAAACATGAAAGCGAGAATGGACAAAGGATAGCTCATTGCGGATTCCAGGAGTACGCGAACAAATACCAGGAAGCTCACAGTTGTAACACTACAGCCGGAGCAATCGCGTCTCTCCCAGAGTGAGAGAGGAAGGCAGGATGTTGCCTGAGCATCCTGAGAAATGCCAGGGAGCTGACTCACTTGGTGGTGGCATGACCACTGGAAGGTGGACCGTTGGGTCTGGAAACAACGCAGAGACCACGAGCCTGTCGTGGAGCCATGCAGTAAGCAAGAAGGAGGAGGAATGGCCCCTGCAACCCCGGGAGGAACCAGAGCCATGTCCCCAAGGCACCAGAGCTAATGGGAATGGCTGGAAGACCAGATGGGGTCCAGGAAGGGGCCGAGCTCACTCTGAGTGCATCAGGAGTTATCTCCCTCATCGCAGTGGCCAAACCCATATAACTGCTCAAGCAGAGTACCTCGGGAGTCAACTGCCTCGCCGCAGTGACCAAACCCATACCGCTGCTCAAGCAGAGTACCTCAGGAGTCATCTCCCTCGTTGCAGTGCCCAAGCCAATACCACTGCTCCAGCAGAGTTCAAACCGGTGCCATCTCCCTTGTCGCAGTAGCCAAGCCAATACCTCTGCTC
The DNA here is from genome assembly GCF_040938575.1 of Ambystoma mexicanum. Lineage (NCBI taxonomy): Eukaryota > Metazoa > Chordata > Amphibia > Caudata > Ambystomatidae > Ambystoma > Ambystoma mexicanum. Next base: position 47,964,055 of record NC_090940.1, on the reverse strand, counting down.
CGGCAGAGTGCAACAGGAGTCACCTCTGTCATCACAGGTGGCAAGCAAATACCATTTTCCAGCAGAGTGCAAGGAGAGTCACCTCCCCCATCGAAATGGCCAAGCAAATACCATTGCTCCAGTAGAGTGCAACAGGAGCCATCTCCCTTGTCGCAGTAGACAGACAATACCTCTGCTCCAGCAGAGTGCAATGGGAGTCATCTCCCTAGTCACAGTGGCCAAGCAAATACTACTTTCCAGCAGAAGGCATCAGCAGTAACCTCCCTCATTGCACTGGCCCAACCATTCCCACTGCTCAAATAGACTTGCAAAAGGTTTACAAGAAAAATACAGAGAAGCCTGGAAAAGATATTTGTCATCCCGGCATTAAGGGGAAGCCAAGTAAAGCCGTGAGCTTTTCTACTCCCTGGAAAGAGTTGAAGGGACTGATACAAGCTTTCTGTAAAAGTGCAGAAGGATCACTGTGGAGAACTTTGATGAAAGTACCAGGGTAACAGGGGCATTCCCCTGGCTCTGTTTTGAAGGGACACTGAAAGAATATTACTATTACGAGAAGACTGAAGCAAGACACCCAGAGAAGGGAGGGAGTCATTCTCCTTGTGAAGGAACTTCCCTTTTGTAATAGACTTTCGGGTTAAGTGTTAGGGTTAAATTGCTTAGGTTTCTGACAGAGGACGGAGGACATATTATTTTTGGCAGACATTATGATAGGTCAATAAAGTTCCCTAGGTTGAGGTAGGGCAAGCCCCTTAGAAGTAGGGAGCGATAGGGCTTTTCTTTGATAAATAAATGTGTGTAGCCACAAACATGACCCCTCCTTTTCAGTCCCCTTCTTCTACACCCTCACATGTCCTCAGAGCAGCCTCACAAGCCTGGGTTCAGACTCTTATGCCTGAATACTGAACACGCTTTGTGAACCTGGAACAGCCTCACATGCCGAGGTTTAGCCTCTTATCCCTGAATACTGAACACTGCCTCGTGCACCAGGAAAAGCCTCACATGCTGAAGTTCAGCGTATTGTTCTGAAAATATATGGTTGAAATGTGCGGGTCTCATTAATCTCATGATTAATCTCATGCAATGTTGAGGTATTGATTGTTCGTCATGAGTTTTTGATAACTGCACCTCACTTAGGGATCAAATGGCCACCAAGGGGCAATGATGAGTGTTAATGCCCCCTCTTCTTTATGCAAATACCTCCTTGTGATATCGCATTTAAGTCTCAATGTTTCCGCTATTATAGCTGATCTATAACAAATGTGGTATTTATTCATTTTACAAGATTAATGTATTGCTGAAACTCTGTCACATGTTCTTTGATACATTTAATATTTGATCACCCTTCGTTCTTGATTATAGTAAATCAGTCAATGACGATATGCCCTAGAAAATCAGATCTGAAACTGGTACTCTGTCAGCCATTTCAAGGGATTGCAATAAGCTGCACTTGGTCTAGAATTATGTAAATATAGTGGTGTGGTTAGGGTTGTTACACTATGAAATATGATAAATACATATTCTCATTCATGCCACATGGGCTTAAACTAGACAGCTTAGAGATCCATTCTGATTCCTTTCTTTTCAATGCCTGTTGACTCTTGGCTGCTTATGCACCAGCTCGATCACTAGTAATCTTAGTTGAGGGATGATTGATTAAACCATAGTCACTGACGATTTTGTACTGCCACATCAGATATCTGATTTGTGTTCAATAATTCCTTCTGTTATATGTTGTTCGGTTTCACCAATATAAAGCTTGCCACATGGTAACATAATCGGCTGTGTTACACTTTCAGATGCGTAGGTTCCATAACTTCAGAGTAAGATCTCTTATGCCCATAGACGGGTGCAATATATTGTCAGTCTTGGTTATACGGTCAGCCACTGGACAGTAAATTGGTATCTGGCGCACAACCAATTGCTCACTGTTCAATAACCATTTATCACTGCAGTACTAATAGTCCACAGTGACAAAAACATCAAAATAATATAACTTAAAATATTCTAGATACCTATGTAGAAACAGTTCTGCATTCACTAAGGAAAATATTCCATAAGTACATGTCATTGATTCAATCTATTCACTCCAAATAACATAAAATATTGAAATATAGGTTGAACGTGGAAAGCAGTAAACAATTCTATTTCAAATACAGATGTATAACAAATATGTTCTTGAATCAGAAGTTGGACTCCTTCAAGATCTGGTTTGAATTCCTTATGTTTTCGAACGATTAAGTTTGACCTTTTCTGGAAAAAACTGATTGGTGTTTCGACGGGTCAATGCAGGATAAGGCTTAGGTGAATTGCCAGATGTGTGGTGTATCCTGGATTCTTATTACAGATTAAAGATTGTTAAGAAGTGCCGGGTTAGGGAGGTTCATGGTTTCTTTGAGATCCCTGGAGATTAGTGTTATGGTGGACATAGTTAGCGATTGATCCGGTATATATGTTTACCTTCATAGGACTTCAGATGTCAGACCTCCAGATGAAGGACTTTTTTAATGTCGAAACCCATACAGGAATTTCATGATAGCATGCGTCTGCATTATGGAACCAGTTCGATGCATTTTTACCACTGATTTAAATGTTCACAGAATTTCAATTCAGTGCAGCAGCAAAATGCAGGGGGTCCCCCCACAGGCCCATCGTAGTCCCCGACAGTAACCTCCCACCCTCAAACAAACAGTTTCTCTTTCCCCAAACATACTATCTGTACGTTTTTATCAGCTATATATGATAGGTGAATTTCTAGTAGATGTCTATTCTGCACCGAAAACGTGTGTGGGTCAAATTCTGCAATGGAATCGCTGGATAATGTGTGACATACCTATTTTCTTTGAAATGTTGTTGAAGAATCCTTTAAATCAAGGACATTTTTGTTATGCATTTTGATTTGACTTGTTCTAAGAATACCATTATTTGCTGTTCTCTACATTCAAAATATTTCTCAATGTTTGATTGTACGTGTTTATCTTAAATGTATATATTGGATACATTGCATACATGTACAGAATATTTTCCCTAGCGAGCGCAGTACTGTTTCTACATAGGTCTTTTTTTATGGTTTATTGTTGTTTAGCTGACTTGCAGCTTTTAACAAATAGCAAAACAGAGAAAAAAAGCAGTAATCAAGTTACAACAGAAATACAATAAAATATATACATTTTGATCAAATTAATTTTGATAAAAACAGTTCATCAGCATAAAAAGGTTAATACAGATCTGGCACCTTATTCAACCAGGTTTATACACATTTCCTTGCCACAGGGAGTTGTCCCCTCAGAACTCAAACTTGCCACAATTTCTTCCCTTTTCGAAAAATCCAACCTTGACGCTAGCGTCCTTCAAAGCTATCGTCCGGTGGCTGGCGTTCCTTCGCCAGGAAAGATACCAGAGAAAATGATGACCCTACAGCTTCAAGCGCACGCTAAGACTCACTCTCTCCTAGACGAATTTCCGTCCGGCTTCCGCCCAAAGCATGGGACTGAAACGACACTACTGGAAGTGTGGGATGATATCCTCGACTGGTCGGACAGTGGGGAATTCTCCCTTCTGGTGATGCTGGACCTCTCTGCAGCCTTTGACCCGGTCGACCACGGCATATTACTTTCCCGTCTGAGCTCAGTCGGTGGAGTCTCAATAGAAAGTCTTAACTTAGTTTAAATCATTCCTGTTTAATCAATCCCAAGAAGTTAAATGTGACGAATATGTGTCAGACCCCCACTGTGGCGTTCCCCGGGGCTCTGCACTTTCACTGCTCCCCTTTAACATATACATGAAACCCTTGTCGGGCCTCTTCAGAAAGTTCCATTTTAATTTTCACTCATGTGCTGATGTTACGCAGCTTTTTATGAAGATTGACACCGCAAGGACTCATAAGTCATCCTCTGGATGTCCCACAATCGTCTGCCAACAAAACGGAAGTGGCCTTCATTCATGGGTGCCAGCCCTGAATATGCGGCTAAAATTAAGAACGTGGGCTGTATCTGGCAAGCAAATTTTGGTAGTGAAAACCAGGTTGGCGCCATGGAGCAGTCCGTTTTCCACTCGCTCCGAATCCTGCGTTTGGCTCTCCCTATTATTCCATCGAAAGATCATGCCATGGTTGTGGGTGCAATAGCCCACTTGCAGGATGCCCAGAGACACAGATATCTAGACTTCAGAGAGCACAGAACACTGCTCATCTTTAAAGTCCCTAAAGGAACTACTATTTTAAACCTACGCAGTTCACACGTCACTGGCCCCCGGAACAGGAGAGAATCTTCATAATGTTGCACCTCCCTAATGCGCTGACAAAGTGACCCGGGACCAGCCAAGCAGATCTCTGAGATCATGTAACAAGCTGTTGTTGATGGCCCCACTACACTGTTCCTTCAGGGGTGACCCAAGGTTTGCAACCTCTAGCCCCAAGCTATGGAACTCTTTACCCCTGTATCTACACAACATCACTGAATTCACCTGTTTTCGTAAATCGCTCAAAACGTTCTTGTTCAAATACATTTGACAATGGCTGGGCTCCAGAGATCGAAGCTCTGCTGGGAGCTTACCTTGGAGACATTATGATAGAAGAGCCATCTGCCCCCGGATGCAGTTCATTCTGCCAGGTTCACTAGCGCTATACAAATATATCAAATATCAAATATTGACTCTCCTTCAGGGTACGGCAACACCTTCCCCCAGGTCACAGGAAGCCAATCCAGGAAACTGCCCGGGAACCGGTGCTTCAAAGGCAATCCTGACACAGCAACGCAACACTCAAACCCGGGTGCTGAAATGTGGGGTCCCTTGGAAGGCAGCAGGCATGGGAATGGGGCAGAGCGAGAGAAATCAGTGGGGACAGGGGGGCTGAGAGAAGGGTTTCACCATCTTGGTTTCTGCTAGGTCTCTCTACAACATCATGCTTCCTCCACCCCCACTCCATTTCCTGCAAGACAAGTGTGGGCATGATATTATAAGGCAAAGGGCTCTTGCTACAACACCATGGATTGGACTTCTTACAGCAGGCTTGCCTTGTACCCATTCACTGTCACATGTTGCTTAAATAAGGTGGGTAACACCGCCCCCTTTCTTTCATTCACCTCTGGATTCTCCAGACAAGGAAAGTGATACACTGCACCTGTGTTGGGGAGACAGCCTATCTCAAAGTCCTCTTCCAGGAAGGTCAAGACAGAAGACATACAAGGATGAGACAAGCTCTGCTCGCTAACCATCCCCAGGGAACAGTGTGGGGGGCACCACTGGCTGTGGCAATGGAAGCGAGAGCCTGCCCTGGAGAAGAAGGAACACCCGTAGGTGCCAGCCAACCTCCTGGAGTGCCAGCAAAGACCTGAAGGGCCCACCTTGTCCTGGAGACCCTGGATTGGGCCTCACAGAAACCCAGAAACCCAGACATCCAGATGCAGCATGGACGCTGATGTATGGCCTTGAAACATCTGCGAGCCAGTTTGGCAACAATCACTGCCCTTCAAGCCACCACAGAACGTGATGCTGCTTTTGGCACCCTATGAACCCTGGAATCGCTTGCTGCACTTCGAGTTATTCATAGGCTGATTGCTTGCTCAACTTCAGAGATGCAATGATATGCATACCAATTCGACCAGCTGAAAGCCATCAACTAGCCGTTGTGAAAGGCGACCCGTCCTAACAGAAGCACAAGCTTGCTGCCGACTCGACCACTGTCCTCTGTCGACTGTCGAGAATGCTGACTCAGCCCAACTCTGGCAGTGCAAGACTCTGTATGTCTCAGCATCGGCTTGACCTCAGTGGAAGCACCTAGAAGCCCAGGTTGACGGTGTTGAGCATCCAAAGACAGGAACTAAGGTGTTTTGAAGAGGCCCTGTCCTCCTGATCCACTGTAATGGGTAATAGTGACTTTTAACCCCCCTTCTCTACGTTTCCAGGGCATATCCTTGCATGAACACCCCCTGCTTATCAACCCCGAGTGCCCGTTCACCGAATCTATGTGATTACTGCACCATATTACTGCGTCTGCCGGAGATGACAACTTTCATTTTTTTCCAAACCTCTTTTAGTTGCATATTTATGCGGGGGAGAACCTCTACATGCCCCCTACTACTCACAACATTAATTATTTACTGTACCCATTCCCCACATATATATGCAGTGAAAAGGGGGTCATAGATGAAAGAAAGTTGACATTTTCAGCCGGTGCAGTAAAATCGGCGCAGTAATGGTATGATCCCCCTATCCCCCAAGATTATTCTCTGTGTTTCTTTTCCAGGGTCAGCTTTTTAGTGTATTCATTTATTGGGGCATTCGTTCTTTCATTAACGTCTCTATTTTTCTAACCTTTGATTGGATATTCTGTTATCTTGAATCAATGTACTTAAGCTTCTACTGTTTCCAGCTCAGCCCGTCCCTTAGGGAACCGTCTCCTCAAAGATTCCCCAAGGTGATGAAACTTAAGCCGTTACTGCCTTCCAGACAGTCAAGCGCCGCTTTATCTGAACCTTGCACCCTCTCCTGTCCCTCTCCCTACGTCTTTCTGTCACTCTTCCTTACCTCTGACTACTCGCCTCCCTGCTACTCCACCCACCGTCTCTCCTTCCTCTCGCGGATACTTACTACTCTGTCCCTCCAATCTTCCTCTCAGCACTGTCTACCTCCACCCTCGGATCTTACTCCTTACCTCCCTCTCTCCCTCTCTCTCTCTCTCTCTCTCTCTCTCTCCTTTCCTATACTTCCACCTCTTCCCCTCTCCTCACTACTCCCACTGCCACACTATTACTCCGCCCACGCCTCCCCCCTGAATTAGCCTCCTTTCACGGTAGCAGTCACCTTCTCACTCACTCCTTACTCTCCCCTGCCACCTCCGCTCACACACACTCACGCAAACCGGAGTACCACTTTCTCCCATCAGCAAATACCTCACCTTCCACACGTCTTCAATACTCCATCCCCACGCTCCTCTGCACCGTCCTTCCTCCACCTTGCCTCTTGGTCCGCCTCCACTTCCTCTGGCCTCACAGCCCACAACCTCCTGCTTCCAGCTTCTCCTTGTATCCTCTCTCCCTCGTCCATTCCAGCTTCTCCTTGTATCCTCTCTCTCCCTCGTCCATTCCAGCTTCTCCTTGTATCCTCTCTCTCCCTCGTCCATTCCAGCTTCTCCTTGTATCCTCTCCCTGTTCTTCAATCCCTTCCTGTTCTTCCATCCGGGGGACGTGTTACAATTGACAAAAAGCATAAGGGGATCTAAGTCCCACCCCTTTTCCATGCATGGGTCTACCTGGGTTTATCACTGGTGGCTAGTTGCTGTTACAATCAATGCTCATGTCCGTGGCGGGCCTCCTTTGCGCCTGGGATAGTCGGTCTGGCCTAGGAGTCCACCGTCAGTGACCCCAGTGCAGGTGAGCATATTGTTGATAAGAGGGATATCAAGAGGGGGGTGAGGGTGTGATTATTCAGCATTTCTCCGAAGCATCTCTGAGGCTATTCTCCCGCCGTTGCACTGCTGGCTTAGGCATGCTGTGCCATTTAGTGTCCTACAGAAATCAGAAAGAAACGGACCAGCATCGTGGGACTCAGGTATGGGCTGATGGACAGTGGGGCTCTGCACAAGCATACTGGCACAAGAAGAAGCGACATGGATTGACTTCCCCCTAGCTGCCACCTCTCCACTCTGGAGTATGCCTGGCTCTGGCTTCCACCCTGGTACACCAACTGCCCAAGGCTGCCAGAGGACCCCTCCACTCTGGACAGGGTCAGGTTACTGACTCTGACACACAATACCTCCGCGGTCTAGGGAAAGCAGCCTACCCACACAGATATACCTGAAGGGGTTTGCCCACACGCAGTCTGTATAGGGACAGAGGCCTCCTCACACACAGACTGCATATGTAAAGGGGCCTGCCCACACGCAGACTGCATAGGGACAGAGGCCTCCTCACACACAGACTGTATATGTAAAGGGGTCTGCCCACACGCAGACTGCATAGGGACAGAGACCTCCTCACACACAGACTGTATATGTAAAGGGTTCTGCCCACACGCAGACTGCATAGGGACAGAGGCCTCCTCACACACAGACTGCATAAGTAAAGGGGCCTGCCCACACGCAGACTGCATAGGGGCATAGGCCTCCTCACACACAGACTGTATATGTAAAGGGGCCTGCCCACACGCAGACTGCATAGGGGCATAGGCCTCCTCACACACAGACTGTATATGTAAAGGGGCCTGCCCACACGCAGACTGCATAGGGGCATAGGCCTCCTCACACACAGACTGTATATGTAAAGGGGCCTGCCCACACGCAGACTGCATAGGGGCATAGGCCTCCTCACACACAGACTGTATATGTAAAGGGGCCTGCCCACACGCAGACTGCATAGGGACAGAGGCCTCCTCACACACAGACTGCATATGTAAAGGGGCCTGCCCACACGCAGACTGCATAGGGGCATAGGCCTCCTCACACACAGACTGTATATGTAAAGGGGCCTGCCCACACGCAGACTGCATAGGGACAGAGGCCTCCTCACACACAGACTGTATATGTAAAGGGTTCTGCCCACACGCAGACTGTATAACACACAGACTGTATATGTAAAGGGGCCTGCCCACACGCAGACTGTACAACACACAGACTGTATATGTAAAGGGGCCTGCCCACAGACTGTATAACACACAGACTGTATATGTAAAGGGGCCTGCCCACACGCAGACTGCATAGGGACAGAGGCCTCCTCACACACAGACTGTATATGTAAAGGGGCCTGCCCACACGCAGACTGCATAGGGGCATAGGCCTCCTCACACACAGACTGTATATGTAAAGGGGCCTGCCCACACGCAGACTGCATAGGGGCATAGGCCTCCTCACACACAGACTGTATATGTAAAGGGGCCTGCCCACACGCAGACTGCATAGGGGCATAGGCCTCCTCACACACAGACTGTATATGTAAAGGGGCCTGCCCACACGCAGACTGCATAGGGGCATAGGCCTCCTCACACACAGACTGTATATGTAAAGGGGCCTGCCCACACGCAGACTGCATAGGGGCATAGGCCTCCTCACACACAGACTGTATATGTAAAGGGGTTTGCCCACACGCAGACTGCATAGGGACAGAGGCCTCCTCACACACAGACTGCATATGTAAAGGGGCCTGCCCACACGCAGACTGCATAGGGACAGAGGCCTCCTCACACACAGACTGCATATTTAAAGGGTCCTGCCCACACGCAGACTGCATAGGGGCATAGGCCTCCTCACACACAGACTGTATATGTAAAGGGGCCTGCCCACACGCAGACTGCATAGGGACAGAGGCCTCCTCACACACAGACTGTATATGTAAAGGGTTCTGCCCACACGCAGACTGTATAACACACAGACTGTATATGTAAAGGGGCCTGCCCACACGCAGACTGTATAACACACAGACTGTATACGTAAAGGGGCCTGCCCACAGACTGTATAACACACAGACTGTATATGTAAAGGGTCCTGCCCACACGCAGACTGCATAGGGACAGAGGTCTCCTCACACACAGACTGTATATGTAAAGGGTTCTGCCCACACGCAGACTATATAGGGACAGAGGCCTCCTCACACACAGACTGTATATGTAAAGGGTCCTGCCCACACGCAGACTGCATAGGGACAGAGGTCTCCTCACACACAGACTGTATATGTAAAGGGTTCTGCCCACACACAGGCTGTATAGGGACCGAGGTCTCCTCACACACAGACTGTATATGTAAAGGGTCCTGCCCACACGCAGACTGCATAGGGACAGAGGTCTCCTCACACACAGACTGTATATGTAAAGGGTTCTGCCCACACACAGGCTGTATAGGGATCGAGGTCTCCTCACACACAGACTGTATATGTAAAGGGTTCTGCCCACACGCAGACTGTATAACACACAGACTGTATATGTAAAGGGGCCTGCCCACACGCAGACTGTATAACACACAGACTGTATATATAAAGGGTCCTGCCCACACGCAGACTGCATAGGGACAGAGGCCTCCTCACACACAGACTGTATATATAAAGGGTCCTGCCCACACGCAAACTGCATAGGGACAGAGGTCTCCTCACACACAGACTGTATATGTAAAGGGGCCTGCCCACACGCAGACTGTATAACACACAGACTGTATATGTAAAGGGGCCTGCCCACACGCAGACTGTATAACACACAGACTGTATATATAAAGGGTCCTGCCCACACGCAGACTGCATAGGGACAGAGGCCTCCTCACACACAGACTGTATATATAAAGGGTCCTGCCCACACGCAGACTGTATAGGGACAGAGGTCTCCTCGCACATAGGGCCTGATCACGAATTGGGTGGTATCCCGGCTGGGATACCGCTCAACTTTATTTGTGTTAGCGCCCACCAATCCGGCGATATTACCACCGGATCACAAGTTGGGTGTTAACTGTTAGTCCCCATTCAGCATTGGGTCCATTGAAGCCAATGGGGAATTTTTGACGCAATTACTGCGCGGTAATCCCGCCGGCTGTAATTGCCACGAATCGGCATTTTTCTGGCATGTTTACCACCAGCTATGAGCTGGGGGTAAACACGCCAGACTCGAGATTGGGCTGATCCTTAAATGCGGCGGTAACACCGTTAACACTGCATTTAAGAGCTACCGCCCAACTCGTGATCAGACCCACAGACTGTAGAGGAAAGGAGTCTGTCCACACACAGAGTGTATAAGAAAGCAGTCTGCTCACACAGGCTATATATAGAAAGAGGCACAAACACAGACTGTATGGGAACGAGGTCTACACACACACACACACACAGACTGTATTGGTTAGCAGGCTGCCCACACACAGTATAGGGAAACAGGCTGCATAGAAAGCAGCCAGCCTGCCCACAGACACTAACTGGAGAGCAGACTGTACAGGAAAGCATCATGGCCGCACAAACTGCATTGAAAGCAGCCTGCCAGCAGGCTGCACCTGGTGGAGAGCAGCCTGCCCTCCCAGAGAGATTAATTGAGCACTCCGCTCACCCTCCCAGTGCGCAATGACATGATAAATGTGACGTTACTGCTGCGCGAAGCCCTCAGTCAGTTCCTCTGTGGGATTATTTCAGCCACTTGAAAATGGCGGCTGCACGTCATGAGCGTCGCTCCAGCGCCAGCTGCTTTTTTAGGCCAAGGCCATAATGTGCTGAACAGCGGATCTCATTATTTCCAGCAGCTGAGCTGCCCTCCTGATGGCATCGGAGTCCTCGCTGGCACACTGGCTCTGCCGCTTCCCCGGGCACCCGTCAGGGGCTGCCGCAACATGCTTGGCAAGGAGAGTCTATTAGGTGACCTGAGGTATCACACACTGCGACTGCACACATGCCAACATTTTCCATTCGGGAGATGCTAGTCCAGTCCTGGTTTTAACTTTGCATTCTGGGACCTCTAGTCCTTCCTTTATAATGGAGACATCCAGAACTCATCCGTGTTTTCTGGAACCACTGTGTGCAGTCCTGCACGTGTGCAATCCTGCATGCGTGCAATGGGGTACTAGCAGGGCTTTGAGTGGGGTAAGATGGAATGTGTGATGCTGCAATATTTGGGGGTGGCGCTTAAAAAGCATCTCGCGCCGCCTCAAACCCAACGCAGCTAAAAAAGCTTTAAAAGAGGAGTGGCCTGTGGAATTAAAGGAGTGACCTAACACAGCCACTCTTACATGTGTGCAATGAAAGGGCAACATTTGTGGTTTAAAAGATGTCTTTAAATATGGCTAATGTGTGTAAACATGTTTACCAAAATAAATATATTTAAATATGAAACAGAACATCCCATCAAAAGGGGGCAGTACATCCTGCAGTCCCACAGTTCTTCTGAAAGAAATCCTTTATTCGTACGCACTCATTCAACGCATTCTAACGATAATACTTCAATACATTGCGCCTCATCCTCATTACGAGGCTGGCGATAGTCATGACTGTAATACAGACACGGCTGCCGCCGGTCTTCTTTCTTTTACGGCGCCCAGAAATGGGCAATTATCAGGTCATTACGGCCCTGCCGGACCCGGTATTTGCCCAACCTGGGTGCCAGAAAAAAATCTTCCCCGTTCCCATTTGAGCCCCATAGGGGCACCGGCACCATTCCGAATGGTGCCGGTGCATCCGACATGCTCTACTTGCGGGTGCCGTTATGGTCGCCAGGTCAGACCTGGCGGGCAAAAAGGCACCCGCAAGCAGAACTCGTAGTTTGCCTGTCCGTGAACTACGATATCTGCATGCTTACCGGTACCATAGTTCCCGGGCCGGCAAACTTATGAGGCCCAATGTGTGGCAAAAATCAACAATAAGTTCTTTTATAATTTCCCTTTCCTGTTTGAAAAGTACCTAATTACACATGTCTTTAACTGATGTTGTGATTCTAAACATTCCTGAAGGTGACATCTACTGGCAAAGCGCAGTATACCCACACATGTTTTTAAAGAAATGTGGGGAGGGAGGTCAGTTCAAAGAGCCCTGGCTCATGGTCATTATTTGGAGACTGCCATGGCTGTGCCCTGGCTAGCCCTGGCCCACTTAAAGCCCTGGCTTGTAGTTATTCTGCGTGTCTGTAATGTCATATAAGAAAATATTTTTGGCTGTGCCACTCTGGCGATTTTCCCATGCACGGTCCTCCTTTGTTAGCAAAGGGACACTGTGGATGCCCAGAGGCAGGGCGACGAGAACCCTGTTGGGGGTAGAGAGGGGATTTCCCCAAGCACTTCTACAGCGGCTCACAGGTCGCAGAAACACAATGTTACAGACTTCAAACTTCAACCTAGATCTCATGGACACCAAACTCAGGACTGATGGGAGCCGTGTGGCCACACTGACACAACTACACAACTCTAATATGGCAGATGGGGGTTCTAACCCCATAGCTATGGCCATACTGTCACTAATGGGGCGATACTACACGAGGCAGCGAATGTGATATTGCTATTAGCTCCCGCGTAGTTACATAGGTGGATACTAAACTTCTCAAAACTCTGCTTTTCTCTACTTCCTTTCCTCTTCCCTCCCCTGCTAATCTCCCCACTGCCGCTGAGACTGGTGGCCTGGGCCTTCATGAATCCCACAGGTACCTGGCCCCGGCCCAGTCAACACCAGCACCCTCCCCCCAGTGGGATTCCCCAGCCATAGCACTTAACCAGCACTCCCTCCCCTGGCAACCTTCTGCACTTCCCTACCGGCCCCTCACCAGCACCTGCCCATACCTCGCTCTCACCCCTCCCCTTGCACTTCTCTTCACAGCACTTGCACGTGCGAATGCCACAAGGTAGGACCACGATTGTATACTTTGTTTTGCCATTGGCCCTCATTACGACCCTGGCGGAAATCAACCGACCGGACCGCCATAGCGTAAATAGCGTTTCCGCCATTGCACGACGGAGCAAAGTGCGGCTCATTCCGACCCATCGGGCACGAGCACCACGCCATGGCGGAAGTGCAAAGTCCGCGATGGCGGAAATGACCCCAAAACGGCCCACACCGCCGCCGTACGGCGCCCTAGGTGCAATACCGCCACCCATTTTAGCGGACACCGCAGTGAGCGCCAACCGGAAAGTACGGTGACCGGAAATATACGGAAACGGAAGTAAAAGCATGGTCCCGGAACGGGAAACATCACGCCGTACACCTATAAAACCACAAATTCCACACAACCATTAAAAATACTACCCTGAGACACATCCCAACCCGTCATCCACCCTAGTGAAACCAAGAAAAATGGGAAAAGTAGCGAAGAAAGCGTGCGACCGCAAGCGGCAGGTCCACTTCTCCCGTGAGGAACTCACCGTGCTCACAGAGACCCTCCAGGAGAATGCTGCCGCCGTCTTCTCCACACAAATGACCAGGACGGCACTTGCGAACAAGAAGGCCATATGGGCCCTGGTGGCACAGCGGGTAAGTGCGGTGGGGACCGCACCCCGCAACCCATAGCAATGCAGAAAGCGATGGGACGACCTGCGGATACGCGTCCGTAGCATACTTTCTGCCAACCGCAACATTGCCACAGCTACCGGGGGAGGATCGGAATCACCCATCAAGTTGACCCCCTGGGAAGAAATCTGTGCCTCCACCATTGGAATGGAGAGCATAGAGGGAGTCGGAGGGATGGAGAAAGGAGTGCAGACATCCGAAGAATCAGGTAGGTGTCCCAAATAAAACAATGCCAAAACCACAATGTCCAATCATGTGAAGTACCACGTGTCCACATAGTGCAACAGTAACACATGTCCAGGAGAACGTCCACATACATAGGCCTGATAGCACACTTTAAAACTCACATCAAATACATAAATAATTAAAAATCCTAAAAACACCCTCTACACGTGCAGCAGGCACACCCTAACTGCAGGCTGCAAAACAACTGCACCCTCACTCCACACACAAATGAAACCACCTCCAAGGCCCCGACCCAAATCACCCTCAGGTACCACCCCAATGCATGTGATACATTGCCATTCCAATTCCCACAGACCCATTAATGACGCTCGCCCTCCTTTACTCCACCACAGGGTCCGATCCAAACGACGAGCTCCAGGACACCCCTACCAGCACACCTGCAAAGAGGGCCAAGACCAACGGCCAAAGACCCTCCACCTCAGCTGCACGCATCAAGACACGGAAGCAGCACAAATCAAGTGGCAGCACAGAGGAGGGAACTCCAACAGGCACCCCAGCAGCCAGCATGCCCACAACAGCACCACCACAGGTCCCCACAATGGATGCCACAGTAGGCACTGCTTCTGGTGGCAGCAGCACCATAGGTGACACTGCATTAATGGCAGCATGCTCCGACACAGAAAACGGGGATGTCGAAGTTAGATCCATCCATGACCTGTCTCAATCCCCCTGTCTGTTCCATCCCGTACACCATGAGGATACCACGCAGGGGCACCCACAAGACGACGACTGGCCATCCCCCACAAGCCCTGTGGCAAGGCAACATGAGGTGATCAGCCACTCTGTGACACCACCGCAAATGGCCATGGCCCAGCAGAGGCAACAGTCCCTCAACCAGGTAATCGTGCAACAGCAGCAACTGGCCACGCTCCTCAAGGACCATGCCGATGAATGTGGGGGCACTAAGGCAGACATAGAAACATCAACTGAGACACTTAGGGCAGAAATGGAGAGAAGTACAGAGACACTAAGGGCACAAATGGAGAGTAGCACCGAGAGCCTGAGAGTAGAAATGGAGAGAAGCACCGAGAGCCTGAGAGTACAAATGGAGAGAAGCACCGAGAGCCTGAGGGGGGAACTGCATGCAACGTCCAAAGACGTATGTGCCGAACTTGCCGCAGTGCGCCGTGTGCTCACTGAGCTCTCACAAACCCTTAGGGACATGCATGGACGTGAGCAGGCAGAGACATCATCCGTTGCAAGTTCCGTCCAGGGCAGCCCCCAACGTAGATCTGGGAGGAACCTGCGCTCCACAGGCAGGGGTGCCCCTGATACCCGGAGAGGGGGCTTGCAATAGCGACTGCCCACTGACAATGAGCATCTTTGGACACTGGTGTTCGGGGGGGAGGTAGGAGGGTGGAGGGGGTGTGTTGGGCTCACTTGGGTGGCGGGTCGATAGGGTGTTTAACATGATATCACATATGCCATAAACAATGCACGATCATCCAATGAGATGTGTGGACATTGATCTTTGTGTACGAGGCCATTATAGGCGTACAGTCCATATTGTGCATGTTCCAGACACACACAGTGCCACGAGTCCCGTGTCCATGTATCAGCCACCAGGCGTGAGTGCTAGAAGCATGCATCTATGAGATGCTGACGAATTTCACGGGCCTCCTGTGCCTCGCGGACTCCTTCAGGTGCTGCCACATCCCCACCCTCATCATGACCATCTTCAGGTGCTTGCAGTTCTGCGTCAGGGGGCATGGGCACATTTCTACGTACGCACATGTTGTGGAGCATGACACATGCCATGACCATCTTTGCAACCTTCACATGGCGGTACAGGAGTGCCCCGCCAGACCTGCTGAGGCAGCGGAAACGAGTCTTCAGTAGGCCGAATGCCTGTTCTATGACTACACGGGTACGTGAGTGGGCATGGTTGTAGTCCTCCTCATGCTGGTCCCGTGGGTTCCGGACTGGTGTGAGGAGCCATCTCTTCAGTGGATACCCGGCATCACCTGTATGTGGACAATAAACGAATTTTGAGGAATGCCATTGCTACGTACGCAACCCCCCCCTTCCTGCCAGGTCATTGCCGCATCACATACCCCACATCATCATGCATGAAATGAGACTCACCGAGTAGCCAGGATCTGTTCCCTGCATGTCGCTCCATGTAGCGTGGTATTGTAGAGTTCCTCAAGACCATAGAATCATGGGTTGATCCAGGGAATCGGGCACAACAATGTGTAATGATCCTGTTGGAGTCACACACCATTTGTACATTCAGAGAATGAAATTGTTTTCGGTTGCGGTACTGGGCCTCCATGGCATGTGGGACGACCAATTCCACATGGGTGCAGTCGATGGCACCAATGCAACCCGGTATGCCAGCAAGTGCATGGAATCCCACTTTTGTGTTGGTAATTTCCTGCTCCGAGCGTGGTAGAGAGATGTAGTCGTCTGCGTGCTGCAGGAGGGCATCGAGCACTTGCAATAGTGTCCGTGAGAACAGTGGCTGTGATATGCCATGCAACTGTCCGACTGTGTGCTGGTAGGTGCCTGTGGCCAGGAAGTGGAGTACAGACACCACCTTCAGTAGGGGTGGGATGGCGGTTGGGCTATCTATCATGCTGACAAGGTCAGCCTGTGTCATGTCCACAATGGCGGTTATGGTGTCCCGGTCCAAACGGTAGAGGGTGTGGATCTGCTCATCAGTGAGGTTGAACGGATGTGCTCGGAGGCGTGGGATTGCGGGCTGCCTGCGTGGTGGTAGTGGCTGTGCTGGCGGCCCTTGCTGGCCCTGCCTTGCCCTCCTCCTCCTCCTGCGTCTCCTCCGTGCGGCCGGTTGTAGTTGGTGTTCGTCTTCTTCTTGAAGTTGGAGTACTTGCAGTGCTATCAGGTCCCCCAGGGCCAACATAGCTAGTCCTGCCGGTAGCATTTCGGAGTGGGTGTGGTTGTGGGAGGAGACTGGGTGTGCAATTTATGTGTTTTCAGGCTGTATGGCCTCCACCTGTGGTGATTCATTCCACCTGTGCAAGCTGCTCTCCCCTTTGGGCGAGCACGTCCCGCACACAACGCTGCAATTCGACGAATGGCATCTTGCTATTAAAATCATGTATTTGTACCCGATGGCAGTGTAACATTGGTTGATATGTTCATTCGGCTATGGTCCCATTGTTTCACATACTATCTTTGCAGTCGCGAACAGACTTGTGAAGGGTCAGTGGAACGTAGTACTCGAGTAACGGTGGACCCTCATGCAACACTGTACCGAGGTTCACCGACGGGCGGGGCGTCCCATTTGTGAGTGAAGGCAGTTGCCATTTTCACACACAGCCGCACTAGATGAATTAATTTGTGATTTCAAGCGGCCACAGATGCCTTTTCGACGTGATGTTGCAAATGAGGAATTCGAAGGGCGGCGCTTTCGGTTTTCAGCTAGCGGCGAGGAGATGCCCACAGGTCTGACTGCAAATATAACGTTCTATTGTTCAATGTCCTTGGGACAGGGGCCATGGCGAGGATGCAATGATTGATATGAATAGTTTGGGATGCGCAATAGCGAAGTGGGCGATAAGGCCGGACGTTCCCAAATACATGTTACTTCACAACACTGGAATTACGGGCTGGGGCACAGTGGATTTTGCAGGCTGCATAACGCACAGACTCAATGGAAATTTCACATGTTATGTGAGTATGGAAACAGGCGTTTTCATTACGGGATGAGGGAATGATGTATTGATGCATGGACAGATGATTTGATACAGAGTTTGCCATGTACAGGGCTTCTTGGAATCTATCCGCCTCCCCTGCGCTATGTGATGCAGGGCTGCCATAGTGGGACCATCGTCTATCTGGCCTTGTTGAGCCCTCCCTGTCTCGACGCGCCTTCAGACACTTGTGTCTATGCACGTTACCAATCCCATCTGATGGATTCTGTTTTAACAGACGCATGCACAGGTACACTCGTTTGTGATAGTGTTTTCACCTCGATATGGATAGTTATGAGTCGCAAGTGGTTTTTGGGTGGTGATGATCCTTTGGAGTGGGCTAGCATGCATATGGCTGTGGATTTGGTGTGATCATTGAAGTGAGTAATTCAAATGTAGTTCTGATGGCCATACTATTCTTTTTCATTTCATTTGGGTGACAGGTATCTCCTCCCCTTTTGCCACTGCCATCTGTATGCCACTCCTGCAGATGGATTTTACTCCCGACACCTGCTGCTTCGTGTTAATCAGTGGAGCAGCATTACGATCTTATGGGACGATCGCCAATGGGCCACATGCCCTTACGCAGTACTAGTGGCTAGGAGCAACATTTCGGCCTTTCAGCTGGACTAGTGCCTCCCTATTGGGACGGCCCTGCGGTTCTAGGCGCTTCCATGTTGCCTTTTCGTACGAGAATGTAGCCCCTGTGTACCATAAAGGAACAGGGCGTCACACAAGAAGTAGCTTGTCATTTATTGCGGATGCAGCCCACAATGGTGAAATGTATTTTGGAGTTCATGGCCTAATGGCTGTATGGGCTTGGTGAATTTGTTGTGCATTAAATTTCTATTCTGATATGAACCGTGTAGCGTTCTTCTTTGCAAGTGATGTGGCATATTCCTATTTGGGGAGCGATGTATTGTGAGGAGATCTGCATTGGGTTCAGGCTTCGGAGTATAGTTGCGTGGTACTGTGCTGGGCGCGTTTGCCTACTAAGCCCAGTGAGGTCAGGGATAAGGGCTGCCAATATGACTGTTTTGATGATGTCATGCTCAGGGGCGGGGGATTAGCTTTTGTGTAACAGATGCCGGTCAGCCAGTTGGATTGGTGGAATGATGTGATTATCGGAATATGGCTGGTCACAGGTGCCTGTGTTTGCGTGCGTTTCTTGGTGGGAGACTGAGGTCATGTCCATTTGTATAGCTTCTGTATTCGTGCCATCTGTGCCCTGCAGCTCCCATTGGCCCCTCTTGAGATTCATTTGTTCGTTGGCAGGCATGGATGACTGGTACATTTCACTGGTTGCATTGTGTGACTTCATTGCAGCTACGGGGAGTTGTACAATGTGGCCAGGGAGCGGTGTACAGGCACTCAGTAGGGCCGTTTACGGTTGGTTCGCGATGCCGTACTTCTCACCATGGCGGAATGGTACTTTCCGCCGTGCTTGATGGCGTTAGGTGCATGTCCGCTAGGGTCAGAATTCGCGTACCGTTGCGCCATGGTGGTAATTACGGTTTGGCATGGCGCGCGCGCGCGTACTTGGTGCAGTTAGCGTTGGCGTTCACTACGGTGTCGCTAATGGCATCGTACTTTGCGGTGACGGGTCATGATCGCACCGAGCGCTATTCGATGGCGGTATTGCATTTACGCCATCGTTTTTCGATTTCCGCCAGGGTCGTAATGAGGCCCATTGTGTTTTTTCCTCCCTTGTTCCCTCCCCATTTTGCCTTGTGGCGCCTTGAAACACTATTTTGTTGTACAGACCCATTAGAAATACTCAAATAAATAAATAATGTACCTTTATCCCACGGCCTGACGCCTCTCAGGGCTGTCAGCCAGGAAGTCCATTTTCAACTAATCAAGATTTATTTATTGAATCAATGAATGTATTTATTGAATTGCTTTTTATTTTCATTGAAGAGGGGCTGCCTGGATGACAGCGCTGTGCAGCGCCCAGCCGCAGGCTAAAGGAAGCTACACAGGTGCTAAGGTGATGGGGGAGTGGGGCAGGGAAGCGCCCCCAAACACCAACGAAAAGGCTCGGAAGGCGGGATCTCCTTAGTGAATACAGCCCGCGTTCAGAGCACGTGGCATAAGGTGCTACTAGACATTAACTATGCGTACAGTGGGCATAAGACTAGGTAGCCGAGGAAAGAAGTCGCTACACCCGAGAAAGGGTGCAGGTGGCCAAGGCTGGCCCAATCACAAGCCGAGTTCGGAAAGATGATCGGAAAAGACAAAAGACTTCAAGGACTAATCAAGGTAAGGAAGAGCCGTGTACAATTCCCAGCCTGCTGCAGGGAGGGTGTCAGACTGGGTTACCTGCCTTGGGCTAGGAGGAGCCGGGAGGGTATGCCCAAAGGTGAGAGGAAGAACCTGGAGACCTGCTGGGGGTTGTACCTCAGACACTGCCAGGAGCCAGAGACCAGGAACGTAAGAGCTAGAAACGGTGGCAGAGAGAGGAACCCAGGGCTGGTTGGCAAGAAATTCAGAGCCTGATGGAAATCCTAAGCAAGGGGGGGCGACACATATAGAGGGTGAGAACATGCCACGCCCGTACTAGACGCAAGGTGGAAAGGGACACTTGCTGGTAGATTGGCAAGAAGCACGAGCGGCGCTATATTCCGACGACTTTGGATTCACAAGCGAGCTGGGCGCTACATCCCCGGGACTGTGTACCAAGCAAAGAGGCGTGCTGGGGCGCTTTAAGCTTGAGAGTGTGAGTTTGCGCCAAGAAGCGAGTCTGACGCTGAATTCCTGAGACTGCCTGCTAGAATAGGGACTCCTGAAAAGACCGGTGTCCATTTAGTTAAGCCCGCATTCGAGTAAAGCCCATCCTGACACTTCAGTGTCGTCATGCCTCTTAAGTTTCAGCTAGAACCCTAGGCCCGATCGGAGCCCCTCCTCCAAAACTCTTGCTCCAAATAAAGGCATTGAACTACATTTGCCACTCGTGTGTAGTGTTGAAGCCTTATCACAGTCCTATAAGGTATTTTGTGCTGCCGTTATTAAGCTATATGGACCGGTCAGGTGGCCCGCCCGAGCCAGTAACGGCTCCCCGTGGAAGCTTAATGCCTGAGGTAACATATGTTGGTGTTTTTTCAATAGGCAAGTCCGACCTGATGCCACTGTCTGAAAACACTTTGCATAGCAACGTTATCATACAATATAGTGTGCAATGGCCGGGTATGTGGCCCTGCGCGCCAGCACCTCGCTGCGCGGTAATGACGACAAACACTGAGGTTCTCCCAACACGTCCCCTTTATTCAACTACAGGCTCCAACTGCCGGTACCCCACCCTCCCATGTCACTTCCCACCCGGCCTCCCGCTGCCCCGGAACAACTGTGTCAACATGACCGTCTGCATGGTTACAATGTAGCCCACCTACATGGCTGTGACATCATGGGGAAGATTGTACATGGCTATGGTTTTGGACATTGTGCACTGCTTTGATCCTACAGAAACCCCCACTTGGATTTCTGTGACGTCATACAGAGCATTGTGCGAGGCCACCAGGTCCAACAGGGCCTTCCTGGATAATGGTAAGAGTTCAGAGCTGTCCGCCAATGACTGCTCCCCTCCCACCTGTGCGTGGCTAAGGTCCCTTTCTCTGGGGTCCCGGCCTTAACCCGATCATGCCTCAAGGTAGTCTAAATCGACAGTGCTCGGAAGAAATGTAATCCCGGACTCCCATCATGTTTGCTTACAAGGCCATGAGGACCACCACATCTCCACAACTAGCTACGAAACTCGCTATCCCGGGAAGACAAGACACCACCAGTTGCCACAACATATCAGGGGGAAATCCAAGCAATAGAGAAAGGACAAAGCAAGGAAACAGGCCTTCTTCTGCTATGGAACAAATGACCACCAGCATTCAGACTGTGCCCCACTCTCTCATTCTGGCAAAAAGCATTACCATGCAGCCCACAAGACTGCCCACACACCAAGCACCACACAGGGCAGTGCTTTAAGTGGGGTGGGAAATCCAGAGGGGTGGGGCTGTAACGAGGGGGTGGGGCTTACATGATGGGCATGACCTGAAGTGTCCTCAACACGGGACAATTGAAATAAGGGGACTTTGAACGCTGATGGCTTGCTGGTGGGGTGGTGGGAGCCTAGGGAGCCCTGGCAGCACCCCAGCTCTATCAAAGTTTGGGGAGACTGCCTGTGCTCAGTTCTATAACCTGCTTCTCCCTTTGTGTCTGTGCTGTGTGCATGCAAGCTGTGGAATGCCCGTGGATGCTTGTGGAATGTTGGTTGCAGAATGCTGAGTGTTTTCCCTTGAGAGTGTTCTGTTGAGTGTCAGTTGGAAGTGAGCTGACTGTATTGGTGCTGGCTGAGGTCGCTGCCCGTCCACTACCTGTGCCATTTCCCATCTTGGCATCAGGTGAGCGGGTGCATGCGACCCCCTGGTCCCTTTTATTCATTTATTTATTTATTTGTTTGTAAGGCGCCGAAACCCTGCAGGCATCGGGGTGCCACATGAAGACGGTTACAGACATAAAGTGGACAGACTGGACAGACGAAAGCACAGGATGCGTGACAAGTCAAGAACAGGTAGAAGACAGGTACTGCTCAAGGTTGTTTAGTTTATTTGAATAAAAAGGTTTTCAGTTGCTTGCGGAATCTGAGGAGGGTAGATTCAACTCTCAGGCTCGGCAGAAGTTTGTTCCAATGGAAAGGCTTTGCCCAAACCATTTGCTTTCCTATGGAGGTTAGTAGAAAAGAGGCCATGTGCCTCAGATCTAAGGGAACGGGTTGGAGTGAAGCCCACAATCTTAGCCCTAAGGTATGCCGGTGCTTTACTGTATAGGCACTTGTGTGTGAGCGTCATTGATCTGAACATTCAACCTTAAGCCAATCTAGTTCCTTTCTTTGTTTCACTGATACGATCAGATTTTTTCTTATGTTTGATTATACGCACAGCGTGATTCTGAATGTGCTGGAGTTTAGTTAGGCATTGTTTACTTGCACCTTTTGGAGCATCATGGTTGCATTTAAAAAATCGTGACCCTTGCGGGCTCCCCAGCCATGTGTGTGCTTCCTCCTCCATTGTCCCGCCTCCCACACCCTCCTCCTGGCCTGATTGGCCATCTCCCTCGACTATTTTGGTGCTGGCTGAGATTGCTGCACAGCCGCTCCCTGTGCCATTTCCCATTTTGGCATCAGGTGAGTGTGTGCTTGTGACCCCGTGCCCCCTTTTGGAGCATCATGGCTGCATTTGAAAAATCGGGACCCTTGCGGGCTCCCCAGCCGTGTGTGTGCTTCCTCCTCCATTGTCCCGCCTCCCACTCCCTCCACCTGGCCTGATTGGCCAAGTCTGTCCTTATCCTGGACCAGACCTGGGCAGCCCTCTGCCCGGCAGCCCCTGCGGCTTAGGGCCCCAAGACAGAGGGCGTCTCCAACAGAGGCGGCTCCAGATCGTGTCTGCAGGTGTCTGCAGGGGAGGCCAATGAAGCCAGTAGTCAACAGCCACCAACAAAAACTGTAAGTGTGGTATGGGTGCGGTGTAGAGCAATTACTCTACTCCAGAAAGCCCCAGCCACTCTACCTCACCTTTCCACTTAGATGGAAAGAGGAAGGTTAGCATACACCACACCTGACAGAACTCTGATAGAAATGATAGAAATGTGAATGTTGACATGCGCCACACTAAGTTAGGATTCCTAATTTCGGCCTGCATCGCGTCTAGATAGGATTGTGAATGTTAGCATATGCCACACCTAGATGGAACCTGAATGTTAGCATGTGCCACACTTATCCCGGCCCAGATCTAGATAATTATTGTGAAGTTAGCGAGTGCCACACCTAGACGGAACTGCGAATATTAGCATGTTAAATGTCATAAAACCCACTAACCAGTATAAGCTCAAACTCTCTGCATACTTATCTCACTAAAAAAACTCACACAACCATCTCTCGCACAACAAGCCGCAAGCACTTCACCACACTGCAACAACACATAAGCCACACCGACAGCACATGCGGACTGACAGCGATCCAATACTCGCACCAAAGCTCAGCACCCGGTGTCCACCGAGTTGAAGCTGCCAACAGGACACCACTTCTCTCACTATCCTACTCCCTCTTCACCTTACTAACCCATCCCACCTTCTCATTTACAGATCCGCCAGAGCGCCTGAGTAACGGTGCACTATATAAGTACCTTTAACATAACATAACATAATGTAGACTGCCATAGACTTAAACCATGCATACTTAGAGAGATTTGTGACCACCAGTCTGAATCTATTCATGGCTGAACTGTAAATGTTGCCTTGCATTACACACTAACTTACTTGCCTATGTTAACTAGTGCCACACCCGGAGAGAACTGTGAAGATAGGCCTGCGTCACACCTAGATAGGATTGTGAATGTTAGCATGTGGCACAATTAGATGAAATGCTTAACTTCTCTATTGACTATCCTGCTCTCTTCACTAAATCTGGTAGGAAGAAGTTTTAAAAGGACATCCTGGTCTCCAATCCAGGCCTCCCTATTGCCGATACCTACACCAGTGCCTCCTCACGGAAACTCTCACCGGCATCCTCTTTGTCGTGCCTTCGCCAGACCTATGGACCCTTCATATGGTCTCTGTGCTCTCCTCTTTCTCCTCTTCTCCCATTAATGTTGACACCCTCTGGCACACCCTCCTGGCATCTTTCCTTTCCTCTAAGGTCATCATTAATGTTTACTCTAAATGGACCGTCCTGGTCCAAGGCCCTCAGGCCAACCTTCACCTCTTTGATACACGCTTCCCGCGCCTCATCAACTTCCTTTCTTCTCCTGCTGCTCTCCTTCCCTTTCCTTGATTACCTCCCTTCGCCCTTCTGCCTCCTCCTTGGCTACCTTGTCTTCCCCTTCCCTCTCTACCACCTCTCGGGCTACTTCTACACCTCCGCAGGGTGTACCTCTGATCTGTACCCCTCCCCAGAAGTCCTTCAAGGATGCAACCTTCTCCATATCTCTACTCTAAACTCTTGTTCTGCTGTCAAACACTCCTCTGATATCTGCCGCCTTCTGGAAGAACTTGACTTTGATGTCCTCAGTCTCACGAGACATGGTTCACGGCCAGCTCTGTCACCAGCTTTGACACGCTCCTACCTGATGGCTACAAGTTCCTCTCTGCACCCAGGGCCAACCGCTCTGGTGGGGGCGTAGCCCTGAACTTCCCTGAGTGGATTCCTGCCTCTGTCACTCCTACACAGGCCTACTACTTTTTTGAATGCCTTGTCTGCAGGCTCTCTCTCTTTCCCCTAGCCATTCTCATACTGTGGCTACTATCTGCCACCTGCTCACATTTCATCCTTCATCTCTGAGTGGGCAGACCTCTCCGCCTCACTCCTGGCCTCAACTACTCAACTCCTCCTTCTTGGAGACTTCAACATCCACCTGGATGCCTCCTGTCCTCCCTCTGGATTCTTTCGCGACCTCTGTGACTCTCTCTCACTATTCTCCCCTCTGACCCGACTCATTCTGCAGGGCAAACTCTTGATGCTCCGATCTCCTCAGACCTTCCCCTCTCTGTCCATCACACCACTCCTCTCTCCTGGAGTGATCACTTTCTCCTCTCCTCCCACCTCACCCTCCATACCCCTCAGGCCAAGCCACATCCATCACTGCCACCCACCTTCTCGGTCATCCGACCCATGAAGCGTGTGTCAGCTGAGGCTTTCACCACCACCTTTTCACCCCTCTTCCCCCTTTGGCTGACTCTCACCCTGACACAGCCCTTTCCATGCTCCACTCTACTATAGCTGATGCTCTTGATATCCTTGCCCCTGTCATGAGAACCCGCCTGAAGCCCAAAGCCAAGTGAAACTCCTGGTACGACTGACCTCGTCACCTTAAAACGCAAGTGCAGGGTGGCCGAGAGGAAATGGCCTGCTTCATGTACATCCTCTGACAAACTGGCCTTCCGCCTGCTGCAGAGGCAATACCGGCTTTCTGTCCTAACCAAGAAGAGAGCGCATATCCAAGCCCGCTTCTCTGCGGCATCTAACAACTCGGCTGAAATCTTTAAAATCTGCAAGGAACTGGCCAATCCTGCCACAGTCCCTACCTCTCCTGTCCCCTCCCAGGCCCTCTGTACGGTACTAGGTTCTCACTTCATCTCTAAAACTCAGGACATCCTGTCCTCTCTCTCCTCCTATCCCCTCCCTATCCCCACTCCCTGCTCTTCCTCTGGCCTTTCTGCAGCCACCTCTCCTCCCTCCTTCTCTGCCTTTCCCCTGTTTGCCACAAATGAGGTTTCTAGACAAGTCCGATCTATGAAAGTCTCGTCGAACTGGTTCACCCCTGTTCCTCCAAAACTATCAAGGACCACATTGACTACCTGGCTCCTGACCTGGCTGATTTCTACAATCACTCCTTCGCCACTGGATTCTTCCCATAACCCCTGAAGCACGCCCTTGTGCACCCCCTTCTTAAGAAACTCTGTGCCGACCCCTCCTGCCCGGTTAACTATCACCCAATCTCCATCACTCCCTTCCTGGGCAAACTCCTGGAGAAACTGGCCATTCCCCAAATTAATCTCCACACTGAATCTGCTGCTTGTCTTCATGACCATCAGTCTGACTTCCAGAAGCACGGAAACTGCTCTCATGAACATCCATGAAGACCTGCTCTCCAACCTTGAGTCTACCACCCCTTGTATCCTCATCCTGTTTGGTCTCTCTTCTGCCTTTGACACTGTGAACCATGCCATTCTGCTCAACTGTCTCCCTGTTAACCTGGGTATCACTGGTCAGACTCTGGCATGGCTGACTTCTTTCCTCTCCGACCGACCCTCCCAGGTCCAACTTGGGTCCTTCCTCTCTGCTATCTCTTTCTCTACTTGTGGTGTCCCCCAGGGGTCTAACCTCTCTCAATGGCTGTTCAAACCAATACCTGGCACTCCTTGTCCACTGCATCACCGCTCTCTGCCACAACTTTCAGTGCTATGTGGATGACACCAAGCTCATTTTCAGGCTACCCTTGCCCTCCTCCTCTCCCTCCCGTTGTCTGCTATCCAGGAGTGGTGCGCCGCCAATGAACTCTGCCTTAATGCCAGTAACACTGAGATTCTCCTCATCGGCACACTCGCACCCTCCTTTCCTGTAGCTCTCTGGCCGGCCTCTCTTGGCCCTCTTTCTGCTCCCACCTGCAAGGCTAAAAACCTCAGCGTCATCTTCGACTCTACACTCTCCTTCTCTCCTCACACCTCTGACGTCTCTAAGAAGTCACACTACCAGCTGCACCTCCTCAGAGGTATTCTTCCTTTCCTCTCCTTCCCCCAGAAGCTCACTATCTCCAGAGCTCTGGTTCTCTCTAGGCTGGACTACTGCAACCGCCTCTTTCTTAATCTGCCTGCTTCTACTCTACGCCCTCTGCAACTTATCCAGAACAGGACTGCAAGACTTGTCCTTGGCCTCAAGCCAAGGGATCGTATCTCTCCAGGACTGAAATCTCTGCACTGGCTCCCAGTGGCTGCGAGGATTAAGTTCAAAACCCTCTGCATTGTCCACAAGGCCTTCTGGGGCCTGGGGCCTCAATAACTTCAACTCTCTCTTCCTAAATACCTTCCTTCTCGAGCTCTTCACTCATCTGCCTCAAACGCCATCAGAGTCAGTCGCTTCTCCAAGCAACGAGTTGGTGATAGATCTCTTTCTTTGGCAGGGGTCTCCCTCTGGAACAGCCTCCGTGATCGTTGTCTGTCTTCCCTCTGCTCCCCCTCCCTTGCGTTGTTGCACCTTGAAACACTTGTGTATAGGCGCGTTATAAATGCCATATCATATCATATCAACTTAGCCCACGTCACACCTAGATAGGATTGTGAATGTTAGCATGTGCCAAACCTAGATGGAATTCTTAACTTTAGCCTGCGTCACACCTAGATAGGATTGTGAATGTTAGCATGTGCCACTCTTAGATGAAATGCTTAACTTAGCCTGCGTCACACCTAGATAGGATTGTGAATGTTAGAATGTGCCACTCTTAGATGAAATGCTTAACTTAGCCTGCGTCACACCTAGATAGGATTGTGAATGTTAGAATGTGCCACTCTTAGATGAAATGCTTAACTTAGCCTGCGTCACACCTAGATAGGATTGTGAATGTTAGAATGTGCCACTCTTAGTTGAAATGCTTAACTTAGCCTGCGTCACACCTAGATAGGATTGTGAGTGTTAGCATGTGCCAAACCTAGATGGAATTCTTAACTTTAGCCTGCGTCACACCTAGATAGGATTGTGAATGTTAGAATGTGCCACTCTTAGATGAAATGCTTAACTTAGCCTGCGTCACACCTAGATAGGATTGTGAGTGTTAGCATGTGCCAAACTTAGATGAAACTGTGAAGGTTACCAAGTGCGACACTTAGATGGAATCGTGATCACTAGTCTGCCTCACATCTAGGTAGGATATTGAAAATTTGCAAATGCCACACTCAGATGGAATAGCAAAGGACAGCAAGCATCACACCTAGACATAATTGCTAGGACAGCAATGCCAACTAACCAATCCACTAACAATCTCACCCATCCGCATACACCTCTCAAACTCTGACAAAACACAACCACAAGCCCTCAACACAACAATCTGCACAAACTTCACTACACTGCAACAACAAAACAAACCACACATAGACCCATACACCAGCACACAACGACTACCGACCGTAAAACACCCCAAGCACAGCCAACGGACCCACCGGGCTGGGGCTGCCAACAGCACATCACTGCTCTCCTGCACTTTTCCAGCTCATTCCCACTAACTGACCTCCCTTTTTTTCAGAGTCGCCAGAGAACCAGGGGAGGGTGCCGCTGTATGTCTCTTAAAAATATACTTACCTGATACCTGTAACAAGAGCATGAAGTGGAGATGTTGTTTGCTTACCTGACGCTACAGGGTCATCCTTGGAAGAAAGTACCCACTTTAAGAATCAGTCCTGGCTAGCCCCGGCTCACTTAAACCCATGACACAGAGTGCACACGCAGATGCAGGAGAAGGCTGCAGGCGGTACACAGGTGATTGCAGCGGCTGTTCAGAAAGTGAGGCGACGTGCAGCAGAATACTGTGCAGTGTCTGGTGGATGATTAGGGTGAGCAGGGCGAGGTTTTCCGGGAGCGGGTGACTAAAAGGTGCAGGACAAAGATTTTGGGGGATGGGGAAGAACTTCAAAACAAACTGCTCATGTTAGGGAAGAGACATGGGGGAGGTCAGGCAGTTGGGGGACAAAAAGGAAGAAAAGAGGAAGCATTGGGCAGGCTCCAGGGTCCGTGATATGGGGGGCAGGAGGGCAGCAAAATAGAAAAAGGTAATCCACTTTACAGGGGGGTGCAGGACAGTGGGTTCAGTGAGGACACCCAGCGAAAAGTAAGGAAAAAGGACACGGATTCATGCTAGTGTGGGGGAGCCGCGGGGAGGGAAAAGGAACCAGTGTTACTGGAGACCCACTCAATAGGAACGCCGGCTCGAAAGATCGAGAAGCGACTTTGGGAACTTTGTAGGGCTTCAGCGCGGTTGCACGCATTAGGTTAACTCGAGTAATCGCGACCAAAAGTTAGAATGAAATACATTGCATCCTTAGATTTTCGATAAGCTTTCAATGAGATGTAATTATGTATTATTTTTATTTCTACCCTAGACAACCCGTGTTTCGATGTCACAGAGTTTCGTCGGGGCAAACGGGCTGAAGGTTTACAACTGGATGAAAGGGTTTTTTGTCTTAAAAGAAATGCTAAAGGATAATCCTTGTGCCGAGAAGAACAGGCCAGAAACGATGGTATGCAGGTGAGAGAACTCACCCAATAGTCCGCAGGTGAGGGAACACACCCAATAGTTTGCAGGTGAGGGAACACACCCAATAGTCCGCTGGTGAGGGAACTCACCCAATAGTCCGCAGCTGAGGGAACTCACCCAATAGTCCGCAGCTGAGGGAACTCACCCAACAGTCTGCAGGTGAGGGAATTCACCCAACAGTCCGCAGGTGAGGGAACTCACCCAATAGTCTGCCGGTGAGGGAATTCCCCCAACAGTCCGCAGGTGAGGGAACTCGCCCAAAAGTCTGCAAATGAGGGAACTCACTCAACAGTCTGAAGGTGAGTGTACTCCTAACAGTCTGCAGGTGAGGGAACTCACCCAACAGTCTGCAGGTGAGGGAACTCACGCAACAGTCTGCCGGTGAGGGAACTCACCCAACAGTCTGCAGGTGAGGGAACTCACCCAATACTCTGCAGGTGAGGGAACTCACGCAACAGTCTGCCGGTGAGGGAACTCACGGAACAGTCTGCCGGTGAGGGAACTCACCCAACAGTCTGCAGGTGAGGGAACTCACCCAATACTCTGCAGGTGAGGGAACTCACCCAACAGTCTGCAGGTGAGGGAACTCACGCAACAGTCTGCCGGTGAGGGAACTCACCCAATAGTCTGCAGGTGAGGGAACAGGCCATTATTGAAACGAGACACTGACATAGCATGTTAACGCGTACTAAATAGACACGGTTCTGTCCCAAATGTTAATAAGGAACATGGGACATAAAAATTGATTTGGTCAAATCTATCTGAATCTCACGAAATGGTGTGTTTTCGTTTTTCTGAAATGTTTCTCTTTTTTTGACATATTGTAATTAATTTGATTGTTAAAAAGCTTTATTCATGCACTGTTGCACCTTTAATTGGCACCTTCATGTTTCACAATTATGATGAACATTTCTTTTTTATGTGTGAATTGATGTCCACGAGGAATGTGCCCCTTTTGAAAGGTATCTGTTTCAAACTGATCTTTCCAAAGAAAGTGCTTCATTGTTGAAAGTTTGGTTCCTCTTTTGGTTACAGGAGCCGGTAATGAAAACTATATCTATATTACTAACATATTCTTTCATTTGTACTAAACAAGACATGTGATTGTTCCCACTTTAGGATTGTTGTTGTTGTTTTTTCATGCCAGTACATAAAGTAGTAGTTAAATGTTATCAATTTTATAGCAATTGTTTCATTTGTATCATTTCGTATGGAAAAATACACCACGATTAAGAAATACTGTCTTTCTTTTTATTTCCATTATCTGACTGAGTTGATGGATTATGTATAAGTGGTTGACAGCCACAGAGCCCACCCATTGATCTCTAACTATAGAGACTTGCACTTATGACTCATTAATAGTTCAAAGTGAGTTCTATTTTGCAAATTGTTTCTTCATTGCTTTCAAAGCACTTTACAGAGATACAACTCGTTGTTGATGAGGGAACTCACTCAATAGTCTGCAGGTGAGGGAACTCACCCAATAGTATGCAGGTGAGGAGTAGGTTTGGGCAAAATTACCACCAGTTAAACAAACCTGGTGAAAAATTCATCTCCAATGTTACTTCACCCACAAGGGTTTAAGCTGCAAATCCATGCGTTCCCTCACTTTTGTTAAAATACAGTTTTATTTCAGTAATCAGTCCCATTCTTTTTTCTTTGTTGTTTCTTTGTTGTTGCTGCAAGCAGGGCAGGCCTGAGGCAAGGGCAGACTGTGCAGTTGCCCAGAGTCCCACTGACAGGGGGACCTGCAGGCACCAGTGCCTGCCTGCAACCTACCAAGTAATGTTGTTTTAAAGAGGAGCTGTGCTGCTTCCATGCACGAGGTTCGCTTTTCTGTTTGTCCGAGTGAGACCATGGTAACACCTCAACCCCCCTGTGTGACGCGCTAGAGGAACATACACCCCCCTCCACCACCCCAGCAGCCCATCAGACAGTGCAGGCCACATATTTTCAGACGTGCATCTTTAACGCCCCAAAATACGTCTGTTTCTGGTAGACTGATATTTCCATCACATCATATGTGAAGCCTGGATTTGCCAAACATTGAAGGACAAACAGGTAACTTTTTCACACATTACCTTTGGCTATGAGTCTTTAACTCTTGAAAGTACATCTTCAAAAGGCCTTGAGCTGAATTGCATTCTGGTATTTGTAGTCTGCCAGTCAAGATGGGGGGAATAACGCCCCAATTGTACACCTTTTGCCAAATATATTTCTGTAAGGAAGTATATATTTGTGTGAGTACCTCACTATGGGTTGTGTACTTGTCAAGTCGTCTTTCAAAAGCCGATGATAGTGGTGACAAGGGGGAATGGTAAGTGGGAAAGTGAGTCATGAATATTTGCCCAGGATCTGGCAAGATGAGCAATCTTGGTGAATGGGGAGGTTATTCTCCCTGGTTGTGGCCATGTGCTGATTTTCAGGGCACAAGTAAAGGGTACATGTGGGTGCACAGCGTCCGGCCATTTTCTTCAGAGGGTGGGCATTACCCCCACCCCCAACCCACCTGGGGTGTTTTTGAGGGGGGCAGATTGGTCAAGCGCTTGGCGCCAGGATTTCAACCAGGTTGTCATGTTCCCAGTGCAGATGTGAACCCACAAGAGCACATAAAAAAGTGTCATTAAACAACATATCTCGTGTTGGGATTTTGTTTTCCTGGGAATATTTGACTATAGATTGTTGGGTTTAAAAGGTGGGCACCTTTTATACTTTGCCAGCACAGTTATTGTAAAATCTCCTCTCTTAGGTTATTTTTCCAGTGTTTATAATTTTTTTGAAAGGCCAATGCGCTTTCTTCTAAGGGGAAAGGGCAATTGAGCTAAACTGTTATATTTCACTTTGAGTTGTGTTCACTTACTCTGCGTATAGTCATGGGTGCAAGCTTTTTATTATCGCTATGGGGCAGAAGTTCCTAAACCTAGCGAAACGAGGGTGACGTCCCCCTCTCCTGGTCAAGACACCACATTTTACAGCACACTTTGTGGCAGTCATTAGAAAACAGGCATATGATTTACAGGAAGGTATAAACATATAACGTCTCAGCAACAGGCACCTAACCTACCGAGTTACCTTTGCAACATTCTGCTATCGGATCTCCGGCTTCCCCCTGCTTTTCAGGCACCCCGCCAAACAGTCTGACCTGCTCACCCCCTCCAATCAAGGACCAGGGGTACATTGACGAGGCTCCCTTCTCATTTTGAGGAGAGCAGAGCTTGACCATTTTGCAAGATGCTTGCTAACACGTCACCAAGCCCGAACCCAACAGGAGAGGAAACAGAAATCCTGCCACATCCAGTGATTTAGAGGAGCGCAGCAGTCAATACAGATTTAGTTTTTCCATTTTTAGTCGCCCCATTCAAATAATTAGCAGAATCTCTGCAGGGGCAAAATGACAATCCTGCCCCCATTGTTAAAGGAGAACAGGTGCAACTGCGTCCTCTGCCCCCATGTACTCAGCTCCTATGTCTGTATTATTGACCCGCCCACCTTATTTAGGACTTGAGCCCTGTTCATTTTTTTACCATTTGAACTCCTTCAGAATTGCTTACTCTCACTGCCTCAAGACCTCCCAGGTCAATATCTGCCTCGGGAGGATAGCTCAGGGGCTACGCGCTCGCCTTATGAGCAAAATGCAGCGGAGCAACATGGGTTTGATCCCCAGGTCTGCACTTGGAAACCTCTGGGTGTTAGGCACATTATTATAAGCAATTATAATAGGCTCTGTCGCACTGTAAGGCAATTCGGCAGGAGGCGCAACCTACCCTGTCTGCCCCAGGCCCCAATCCCTGCCCTGACAACCTTAGAACGTGTTGGGAGTGCATTTGTTTTGACAGTCAAAATAATCTTTATCGGTAGCACAATCAAATTAAAAAAACAATCTTGAAACTTAAACTTCTGCAAAAACAGAGGTTACCTTCAGTTTGCAAAATAAAATCACCATATTTTTGCAATGCCTTCCAGAGTCAGATGGTGTTTTAAAACCAAAGTTTAAAAAATACCTTTTGCAAACATAATTTCAACCAATTGTATCTGGGAAGAGATAATGTCCAAGTGGCTGCATTGCCGACTGGTCTCAAATCCCGGCTTCACCACTTCACCAAAATCCAATGCTAAATAACTCTTTAAAATTCTTAAGGAACTGGAGACTCCCATAGCACCATTAGACACTTGCATTCATGACACTGTCTGGTGCGCCAATATCCAAAAGGCAATCCTAGAGAAAATTGCTAAGCTCCAAGCTAAATCAATTAAAAAAGAAACCTCCTTTCAGATTCAGCAGGCAACCTCCCTTCTTACAACATCCCCACACCCAAATTCTCCTGCAAACCTTTCAGCTTCACACCTCTATCCATTGAGGAGGTTGAAAAGATCATAAAGAGACTCAAGCCATCTAACTGCCAAGGGGACGCATGCCCGCCACTATTATTAAGGAAGCCACCTTTGACTTAGCACCTTTTATTTCTACATTCATAAATGCCTTGTTTGAATCAGGCATGGTCGCAGACAACCTTAAGGATGCTTGGGTCATACCCTTAATTAAAAAACCCACACTTGACCCAAGCAACCCGGCAAACTACAGGCCCATTACCACGGTGCCTTGCTTACTTAAAATTCTGGACAGGGCGGCCTACCTACAAATCCAGGACTACCTTGAAACTAACAATCTATTACGCCTTAGACAATCAGGTTTCTGCCCAAGACACGGGCGGAGACAGCACTGATTGACCTGAAAACACAAATTGAGGATTTGAAAGACAATGGCAAGCAAGCTCTCTTGCTTCTCCTTGATCTTTCAGCTGCATTTGACTTGGTTGACCACCAAATCCTGTCACCATCTCAAATTAGCGGCCCACTTTTCTGACACAGCCACTTCCTGGATCAGATCCTTTCGAGGGGATTGGGTCCTCCGACGTATTCCATATCTAGGACAGTAATCACCACAGCTGTGCTGCTTCAGAACATTTTCGGCATCTGCGTCCTGCATCGATGACTTCGATACGCTGGCCTCCGTCGAGCCGACGTCACTGGATGTTATAAGTAGGACGCACGACGCCCGTAGCCTCAGTTGTAGTTTTTTCCCCAGAACGTGTGGCACCAAACCACTGCCAGTATGACCACAGAAAGCCTTGCGGAAACGTAAGCTGCAGTCGCATAAGAAATTCTGTAGCTGGGCAGGTAGGGAGGGAGCGATATGGAATATGTTGTCGGACCATCCCATCGAAAGAACGTTACCAGGTGTTCTTCTCGGTAACAGAACCATGAGGGTCTTCTCCCCCATTGCATCAGCTGAACCTGTGCATGTACCGTGTGGAGTCCCACAAGGCTCCTGCGTCTCTCCCACGCTGTACAATGTGTTTACCAAACCTCTCTTCAATATACTTGACTATCTGGGTGTCTCCTACACTAACTATGCTGAAGACACCCAGATACTCATCCCTATCACTGGTGACTATGGAACTGATGCCAAAGCACTCAATACAGTCTACTCAGTCATCCAGGCCTGGATGGCACATCACGGACTCTGTCTCATGATGAGAAAACAGAGTTACTCATCTTAGGCTCCCCATCCAAACTAACCAAACTTGACCAGGATTACAATTCCTTTATGATTGATGGCAACAATATTAATGTATCCAAAGTCACTAAAACACTTGGTATCTACCTAGACTCTACACTGTCCCTTAACAGACAAACCAATGCAGTTGTATCGGCATCGGCTTACACCTGCAAACTTATCACAGCTTGCAGACCATTCCTGACAACTGACAACTGTATCATTCTCGCAAGAACTCTTGTCATGTCGAAAATTGACTACTGTAATGCCCTCTACCTAGGGACGAGCCAAAGAAATCTTGACAAGCTACAGGTCTCCCAGAATAATGCCATCAGAGCCGCCCTCAACGTCCCTAGGAGATCACACATTTCTGACATGAGACGTAATCTACACTGACTCCCAGTCTCACAGTGAATATCTCTGAAAACCCTATCCCTTAGACACAAGGCCCAAAATAACCTGGCTCCTGACTACCTTTCTAACCACTTCACGCTCCACACTGCATCCAGACCCCTGAGATCTGCTCAAGTACACACAGTTAGCATCCCTCGCTTTAAGCCACAGACAGCGGGGGGTTCGAGTTTCCCAGTCCTCGCAGCCAATCTATGGAACACACTCCCTAACTCCCTTACAACAGAACCGTCCGCCCAGACCTTCAAAAACAAAATCAAACTATGGCTCCATGAACTTGATGTTGCCTCAGCTATCGCCTAATCTGAGTGGGACCACTCTTAGGAAGTAGCCTGTGCGCTACCTCTTCATGCATATCCTTCTCGTCTTATGCAGGCAGTCTGCCTGTGATGTACCCTTTCCCGTGGAAAGCGATTCTGTGTTAATTGTTTAACTCTTGTAACCACGTGTTTCTAATCCAATCTGTAACCTGCAACCGTTGTAACCATTTGCTTGAAATGTATGCGCCCAGCTGCCCCAGGACAAGGTGAGCAATATAAATAAACAAAACAAACAGAAAAACAAACCAAAGTGTGTGCTCCCGGCCAAATGCTTTTTTCTCACTCTGTCTTACCTGCCAAAATTAGCAGCCTATGTAGAGTGTGCAGCTCAGACTGTCTGCTCCTTCAAAGGAAGCCTCATTCCTGATGTTTCCACATAGATAAATATGAACAGTAGCAATTCAGAAATGGAGCCTCTGGGCACTCTCCTTAAAGATCCCAATATAGCCATCCACCAATATGTGACAATACCCAGCTGTACAAGAGAGTAAAGAGAGCTCAGGACATCACTTGTCTCTGCGATTAACTAGCCATCATCCAGTCCTGGATGTCGACTGCCTGACTCAAACTAAACTCATCCAAGATGGAATTTGTCCTCATCAGCCCGCCCGCTAAAAACAACTTGTCCAACAGTGGCTGAATGATGTGTGCCTAGAAGGATTTGATCCACAGCTCTCGGTCTCGGCAAAATCCTTGGGCTTCACCATCGACAGCAGCATGTTCTGCCAGAAACACGTAGCCAAGCAAGCCAAAACAGCTGCATCTCGCCGCAGGACTTCAAAACGGTAGTGCTGGCCCTTGTGGTCTGGCACATCGATGGGGGAAATGCCCTCCTAATGGGGCTTCCAGCTGCTTACTTGTCTCCTCTTAAAACACTCCACATCGCTGCAGCATGTCTTATTATGGGTGCACAGAAATGCTACCACATCACCCCCATCCTACGCAAACTGCATTGGCTTCCTCTCCAGGCTAGGAAAGTGTTTAAGACGGCATAGGTAGTCTACTGCTCAGAAGATTTGCTCAAGGAAGATTACATCAAGTTTTTTTGATCGAATTTCACTGCAAATACATGCAGGGGGATGGACAAGGGTAATAATAATAAAGAGTGGGGGGAGGGGGAGGACACATACATTTGCGATGGAATGTCATAAGAAAATGATGAAATCTTCTTCAACCAAATATGTTCGATGGAAACACTTGGGTCCTTCAAGATTGCATGTATTATCTACAAAGCAGTATATATAAAGAGAGACAAAGCTAAAGTGTAGATGCTAGAGGTACATGAAAACGATTTATCACATCAGGGACCAATCACAATTAAGATCAAATTTTAATGATAAATCATAAAAGTTAAAACAGCCAATTAAATGAGGTGGTCCACAGTACAAAACATACAGTATTCAATATAAAACCAAACTAAACTAGAACAGAAGTTACGTGAACAAACTAGTTCGGCTAGTGACAAAACCAGTGTGTTAAAAGAGCACAAGGGGGTAACTATTAAACAAATTGTATAGAACCCTACTTCCGTTTGGAATAAATGTGTAATACGTTTAGGTCTCTGGTTACAATACAGAGATATATCTCGACATGTTTCTGTTCCTAAAACAAGTGTGGAACATTCATCAGGAGGAAGATATTAACGTAACTCAGTAACAGTTGAAATAGCACATAACAGTGAACACTCTCTAGCATCTGTGGGGATAAAACAAACAAACATATAGTCAGCTCATGAGTAGCAAGATACTATGAACACTTCAAAATCAATGAACAGAGGCATACAAAAAGAGGAAACAAATACCTCAAATGCCGCCTGTGGGTGCTCGCTACTCTGAATAGTAGGAGGTAGAAGATCATATGGTCAATCCTACAAGAGATAATAAATACCTTGTAAGCGTGATTAATCGCTTACCGAAAAGCAGAAATTGTGTATAACACACAGCAGAATGGGAGACCAAAATACAAATGCCAAGTACTGTAAGGCAGACGTCACAAGGGTACATCAGAAATACGAGGGTACATAAGGGTAGATCACTAAGTAAACAAATGGTGAAATCATTTCGTAACTGATAGAGTAATGTAAGTTAGAAAGATGCTACGTTCACAGTGTGAGATACAGACGCCCAACATAGCTCGAGGTTATTATGAGGGCCATGCAACGTTCCAAAGGGTAAAGAAGAATGAGGAGGTCAATTAAGTCCCGAGCCCAAAGATGACACCCTGGGACGTGCTAGTGTGAGGTATAAAGCAACACATGGGGGCGACCATGGCTCCGAGTGTGGCCAATCTTTATGTTGAGACCTTTGAGAAATCACCATTTGTTTACTTAGTTATCTACCCTTATGTACCCTCGTATTTCTGATCTTACAGTAATTGGCATTTGTATTTTGGTCTCCCATTCTGCTGTGTGTTATACACAATTTCTGCTTTTCGGTAAGCGATTAATCACGCTTACAAGGTATTTATTATCTCTTGTAGGATTGACCATATGATCTTCTACCTCCTACTATTCAGAGTAGCGAGCACCCACAGGCGGCATTTGAGGTATTTGTTTCCTCTTTTTGTATGCCTCTTTTCATTGATTTTGAACTGTTCATAGTATCTTGCTACTCATGAGCTGACTATATGTTTGTTTGTTTTATCCCCACAGATGCTAGAGAGTGTTCACTGTTATGTGCTATTTCAACTGTTACTGGGTTACGTTAATATCTTCCTCCTGATGAATGTTCCACACTTGTTTTAGGAACAGAAACATGTCGAGATATATCTCTGTATTGTAACCAGAGACCTAAACGTATTACACATTTATTCCAAACGGAAGTAGGGTTCTATACAATTTGTTTAATAGTTACCCCCTTGTGCTCTTTTAACACACTGGTTTTGTCACTAGCCGAACTAGTTTGTTCACGTAACTTCTGTTCTAGTTTAGTTTGGTTTTATATTGAATACTGTATGTTTTGTACTGTGGACCACCTCATTTAATTGGCTGTTTTAACTTTTATGATTTATCATTAAAATTTGATCTTAATTGTGATTGGTCCCTGATGTGATAAATCGTTTTCATGTACCTCTAGCATCTACACTTTAGCTTTGTCTCTCTTTATATATACAGGTTATTGTCCACCTGGACATAGACAAAGTATACATAGCTGACTGTCCTTAGCTATTAGTATACCAGGCTTCCTCCCAGAATAAATTATCTACAAAGCAGTCACGAGTAGCACACCAGTGTAAACTGCGGTTCAGCTCCACAACTATAGTGGCGCACCCTCCTCGCGCAGCAAATCGACCAACCGGCTTGAATCGCAACTCGTCCTTAAAGAGAGGACCCGCAAACAATCGTTCTCGTGTCATGCACCCACCCTCTGGAACTCAATCACGCTGTGGACTGGGAATGCCCTGATTCTCCAATTTAGCAAATCTCTCAAAACATGGCTTCTTCAGCAACACCTGACCAAAGACTAATTCCAATGGGTGCGCGTACCGACACACACATCTCAACTCACAGTACTGCACTGCTGAATAGATGCCAGCCCAAACGCTGCCTACCCACACTCTGTACGTGCTCCGCTGCTCTCAAGCTAGGTCTGTGCTTTAAACAGTCAAATAAATATATTTTTTAAATATGGTAACATGTTTTTGATTTACGTTCCCATGATGCCTTTGCATATTAAAAACTCATTCTGTGATATAATTTTCTGTAATATCACTGATGGTACCATTTATGCAAATACTAGCTGGAGTACCCAGAGTTGCCCGTGTCATGACCGAGTGATGTCTCATGTGCCCTGGAGGATGTTTCTCTTGTCCTCACGTAGGCAAGTCTTGCTTCAGTTTGCTCTGGTGTCTCATGTGCCCTGGAGGATGTTGCTCTTGTCCTCTCTTCAGCAAATCTTGCTTCAGTTTGCTCTGGTGTCTCATGTGCCCCGGAGGATGTTGTTCTTGTCCTCTTGTCGGCAAGTCTTGCTTCAGTTTGCTCTGG
Organism: Ambystoma mexicanum; assembly: GCF_040938575.1. NCBI lineage: Eukaryota > Metazoa > Chordata > Amphibia > Caudata > Ambystomatidae > Ambystoma > Ambystoma mexicanum. The sequence goes on along the minus strand of NC_090940.1, from coordinate 47,924,154 downwards.
TGTCTCATGTGCCCTGGAGGATGTTGCTCTTGACCTCTCTTCAGCAAATCTTGCTTCAGTTTGCTCTGGTGTCTCATGTGCCCTGGAGGATGTTGCTCTTGTCCTCATGTCAGCAAGTCTTGCTTCAGTTTGCTCTGGTGTCTCATGTGGCCTGGAGAACGTTGCTCTTGTCGGCAAGTCTTGCTTCAGTTTGCTCTGGCGTCTCATGTGCCCTGGAGGATGTTGCTCTTGTCCTCTCTTCAGCAAGTCTTGCTTCAGTTTGCTCTGGTGTCTCATGTGCCCTGGAGGATGTTGCTCCTGTCCTCTTGTCGGCAAGACTTGCTTCAGTTTGCTCTGGTGTCTCATGTGCCCTGGAGGATGTTGCTCTTGTCCTCTTGTCGGCGAGTTTTGCTTCAATTTGCTCTGGTGTCTCATTTGCTCTGGAGGATGTTGCTCCTGTCCTCTTGTCGGCGAGTCTTGCTTCAGTTTGCTCTGGGGTCTCATGTGCCCTGGAGGATGTTGTTCTTGTCCTCTTGTCGGCAAGTCTTGCTTCAGTTTGCTCTGGTGTCTCACATGCCCTGGAGGATGTTGCTCTTGTCCTCTAGTCGGCAAGTCTTGCTTCAGTTTGCTCTGGTGTCTCATGTGCCCTGGGGGATGTTGCTCTTGTCCTCTTGTCGGCAAGTCTTGCTTAAGTTTGCTCTGGTTTCTCATGTGCCCTGGAGGATGTTTCTCTTGTCCTCTTGTCGGCAAATCTCGCTTCAGTTTGCTCTGGTGTCTCATGTGCCCTGGACGATGTTGCTCTTGTCTGCAAGTCTTGCTTCAGTTTGCTCTGGTGTCTCATGTGCCCTGGAGGATGTTGCTGTTGTCCTTTGGTCGGCAAGTCATGCTGCTGTTTGTTGTTGTGTTTCAGAAGCTCTTAATATTGATTTTTGCTTTGCATCAGATGGAGCTTTTCCAAGTGATGTTCGTTTTTTGTGCGCCATGTTTCAGTCACTGAATGGCTTCAGCACATTTGAGAAAATGTCCAAGAAAGATTGACGTATTGTGCTCTCTTCTCGTGAATGAACTTAAGTAAACTTTAACCTTGCCATTTCCCATATTTGGAGGGGCTTGATAAAAAAACAATATATTTTTTTTATTCCCTTTAAAAATGCTTTAATAAACACTTTCGAACTGTATACAGTAGTAATACATTTCAAAGGAATAACCAACACATCGAACTTTTTGCTTCAGACACTTTTCCAAATGTTGCCTCCTTCTAGTACCTACTATGAATCGGGGTGAGCCTCAGTAAATAAGGGTGTCTAGGGAGTGAATATTTTGCATCCAAACATAGAGTACGATCTTGCCCCAGACAAAAGAGGAATCCATGCACAATCTGTCAGCAGTGGGTTCAACGCTGTGGATTTGTATTGCCGGACAAACATACACACACACATACACACACACATACACACACACATACACACACACATACACACACACATACACACACACACACATACACACGCACATACACACACACATACACATACACACACACACATACACACACACATACACACACATACACACACACATACACACACATACACACACATACACATACACACACACATACACACACACACACACACACACATACACACACACACATACACACTCGGGTATCCAGTGATTCCCTCGAATATAAAGCATCGAATGCGAAAGCCTCGAAAAAAATGCATCGAAAAAATGCATTTTTTTTGTAGGTAAAGTTTTTTTTTTTTTTAATGGGGTTTAAGGGGTAGAATAACAGGAGGGGACCCCCCCATAAAAAAATGAAAACAAAATGCATTTTTCCGATGCATTTTTTTCCGATGCATTTTTTTTCCAAGGCTTTTGCATTCAATGCTTTGGATGTCGAGGCTATCACTAGGAACCACACACACACATGCATTCCGCCTTATATATAAAGATGGGGAACCCACACATCGTTTGCCACCAATGCCCCCAAATCCTAGGGCCAGCCCTTACTGCATGTTGGCAATTCTGGCGCTAGCACTATTTTTCACATAAATAAATAAAGGTTTCAGTCGAGTACATGACTGGGCACTTAACGTGATTGTTACATGACTCTGGTTAATTCCAGTCATATTTCGATGGCCGGTCGGACATGCCGGCACTGCTCAAGACTCACTGTTTGGCACGCGGTCCTCATATCCACAAAGAGCTATTTTGCCTCGCTCTGCTGTGTGACAGACTCCACGGTAACAGAGACGGACCACACAAGTCAATGTTTAAACCAAACTTCGCTCACGGTGTCAGGGTTGGCTCGTGTCTTTGCCTGGAGGGCGCACTCGTCTGGTTTATTTCACGTCTTGTGAGGACTTTCCGCCTCAGCTTCTCAATAGACAGCACTTCAAGTGCTGAAGAGGGTTTCTTTGCACTTCTGGGCATGCACTCTTTCAAACACTGACACATTTCTCCCCTTAAGACGAGCTTTTAAAGACTGTTTTCGCTCTGACGCGATTTAATAAGTTCCCTCTGCTTTTCAAGACTCACTTTCCTAGCAGGCAGCCTTTTAATCAATGGAAGAGCAGGAATGTAATTTTACCAAAATGCCAGGGGTGGCGGAAGTGACATCACATGACCCTTGACCTCTGATGGCATCACCAGTGAGGTTATTTCACCCCACCCCGAGGTGACATCCCAGGAAGTGATAGAGCACGACCTTTGACAAAACAGAAAGTGGCATCACATAGCATTGTTCCTAAGTACACTACGAAAAATATGGGTACGATACCACTATGATGTGATGTACATTTCATACAAGAATGGATCGCCATATGCATCGTTAAGATCAGTGTGTATCGGCCCATATTACCAAATCACTGTAAATGCAAGCAGTCGTCCAAAGTCAAATGATGATGTGTTATTATATAGCACTTACGCTTAAGCGCTTTATATACATACACTCATTTATCGACCTCAGAAGGATGAAAGGCTGAGTTGAGGTGTTTAAGAACATACTAAATCAGTGACTCGCCCCCTGAAGTGTGCCTGAAACAAACCTTTAATGAGTCTAGCAATTATTGTATAGAATTCCAGAAAGACACATTATTTGGTATTCCTATTCTTTCTTATTTAGGGTCACTGCTCAGAGTGTTACACTTATGGAACCCCCTGTTTTAAGAGGCCTGAACAAGAAAGCCAGCCACACCAAAAACAAAGAGCCACATGGCGCTAACCACAGCCCAAGAGCTTACATAAAAATATTTTGTTAAAAGTAACTTTTTTTGTCTTTTTTGTAGGGGTAGCAAGGGAGAGCATGTGGGTAGCAAGGGAGACCTCAAGGGTCGCAGCTGCGACCCCTGGCAACCCCCAAGGACGTCCCTGGGTAAGAGTTAACTTGCCGCATTTTACCATTGTGCACCCTTTTTAATCAATGAAACAGGGTTCCCTTTTCCTTGCGCCATGCAGACTACCAGCAGGCAGCCTTTTGGTCATTGAATAGCGATGCAGCTCATGCCAGCAGTGGACCCGCCTGCGGGGAAGTCTGGCGATTTGCCACAGAGCCTCTCTTCCATGGTGCTCTTTTAGGAAGAGAACTCAGAATTGTGTATGTTGCTGTATGCAGCACACACTATTAAGATGCTATTTTCACTTGCACAGTGTATTACAGGGCCACTTAGAAAAGAAAATGTCAGGGCCATTTTTGGTTCCCAGTCCACTCCTGATTCACGCTGGTCTTCCATAATCGCTTTCTCGGCACACAGAGTATCACACACAATTCCCCCATCTCTTAAAGGGATCCGCGTGTCAATGTGTTTCTGCCACACCTCAGTGTTGGGTTCAGGTTTGCCAAGGTGCTGGTGTGTCTCCTTCTCACCCCGATATGCAGCTTTACTCCTGGGATATTGTGGCGACTCTCTCTTCCGCTGCCTTTGCCAGCCATCTCCCAGTCCAAGTGTTTGGGTTTGCGGGCCTCTTTCTTCCAGTACCCACTGGTCGGTGGGCTTTACCCACCTCAATGGCCGTAATTCTCACCCCCATTAGTACATGCAACCTTCTAGTCTACAAGTCAGTGGACTTCCTTTTGGTGCGGTGCTCACATCCAGGTTGCACAGTCTTCCAGCCAACAGCATCCTTCAGGTCATCCTCCACGACATGGTTTTCCGCCACATCTTCACTGGAACTCGCAGCATCGTCAAATGGCCCATCTGCCATAGGACTCACTTTCCTGAGGTTTCCTGACTCATCAGCTCTCTGCGTAATGAGTGCTGCAAGTTCCCTCTGATCGCTGGTACTGATGCCGGCCCTGGCCTCCCCCGCTGGCCGTCCTTCTCTCCAGAAGTGGGCAAAGACTCTGCCTCGTTCTTCCCGCCAGCTTTTTGAGGAGGCTGCAGTGCCACTTTCTGCACCTGGTGACTGCTGCCATAGAGAAAAGACTCCTCCAACTTCACTGCCTGCTCAATTTGTATCACTGATTCATCACAGCTGTCATATAACTTCTTCTGCCAGGTAGAATTGTCTTGCTACAGAATCTGTGTGGAGATGAGGTCATATAACGCCTTCTGCCAGGTAGAATTGTCTTGCTACAGAATCTGTGTGGAGATGAGGTCATATAACACCTTCTGCCAGGTAGAATTGTCTTGCTACAGAATCTGTGTGGAGATGAGGTCATATAACGCCTTCTGCCAGGTAGAATTGTCTTGCTACAGAATCTGTGTGGAGATGAGGTCATATAACTTCTTCTGCAGGGTAGAATTGTCTTGCCAAAGAATGTGTTTGGCGATGAGGTCATATAACTTCTTCTTCAGGTTAGAATTGTCTTGCTAAAGAATCTGTGTGGAGATGAGGTCATAAAACGCCTTCTGCCAGGTAGAATTGTCTTGCTACAGAATCTGTGTCGAGATGAGGTCATATAACTTCTTCTGTCAGGTAGAACTTGTCTTACTAAGGAATCTGTGGGGGCATGGGGTCATATAACGTCTTCTACGTCTTCTGCAAGGTAGAATTGTCTTGCTAAAGAATCTGTTTGAAAATTAGGTCATTTAACTTCTTCTGCAAGGTAGACTTGTCTTGCTAAGGAATCTGTGGGGAGATAGGGTCATATAACTTTTTCTGCAAGGTAGAATTGTCTTGCTAAGGAATCTGTGGGGAGATAGGGACATATAACTTCTCCCGCAAGGTAGAATTGTCTTGCAAAGGAATCTGTGTAGATTAGGTCATATAAATTCTTCTGCAAGGTAGAACGACCTAACAAAGGAATCTGTATTGATATGAGCATATCAAGTGATAATGTTGCAGTGAAAATGGCCACCAGGTGGTGACATTTCCCTAAAAAGGCATTCCCCAGGCCATGCAACACTTTCCCCAAATATTCTAGCATTTGAGATAATAATATATAAATTTACCCGTCCTAGAATATTCGGGGAAAGAATTTTGGGGGTCAGTAAGCAAAAGTCTCCTACCTTGTGACTTTTTCATGGTGACATTATCACACAGAACCGATATGAGGCCATACAACCTATTCTGCATGTTAGACCAGGCTTCCAAAAGAATGTGTGCAGATGTGAGGGCATATAACCTATTCTGCAAGGTAGACCAGGCTTGCAAAGGAATGCGTGCAGATATGCCGTCATATAACCTATTCTGCCTGGTGAAACGTTTTTACAAAGGCATGTGTGCGGATATGAGGTCATATAACATGGTAGACCTGTTTTACAAAGGTATATGTGTGAATATTGCCTATTCTGCATGGTAGACCAGTCTTACAAAGGAATATGTGTGCAGATATGAGGTCATATAACATATTCTGTGTGGTAGAACTGTTAAGATGGAAACAAAGTGGGTTTGAGGTCCTATAACACATTGTGCATGGCAGAACGGTTTTACGGAGGAATCTGTGTGGATATGAGGTTGCATAACCCATTCTGCACAGCGGAACAGTCTTACGAAGGAAGGAATCTGTGTGGATATGAGGTGGCATAACCCATTCTGCACAGCAGAACAGTCTCACGAAGGAAGGAATCTGTGTGGATATGAGGTGGCATAACCCATTCTGCACAGCGGAACAGTCTTACGAAGGAAGGAATCTGTGTGGATATGAGGTTGCATAACCCAATCTGCACAGCGGAACTGTCTTACGAAGGAAGGAATCTGTGTGGCTATGAGGTCGCATAACCCATTCTGCAAGGTTGTGAGGTCCGAAAATAAATCCATGCAATAAATAGGTCTCACTGTTACACATAATCAATATCCTATTGCAATTGTGCAACACTGCAGCGAAAATCACTGGGAAAGCTTTGAAATAATCATAACTACTGGGAATTGCTGTAGGAACCCTTTCCGGTCCATTGTTCCACAGCCTGCCTTGCCATTACAGGCTTAGTCCCATCCAAAAAGGGGCAGTGCAGTAAACCGTGCTAGGCCCCGCCCTCTCTGCCTGAGACCCAAAGCAACAATCGATATGTTTGAGCCTCACTGGTCCTCACCAGTCAGGTGCAGCTGGGAACTCTAGGGCCTCAAGGTCTGGAGACAGCCCTGTAGCGATAGTGTGTGCACCTGGACGGCACGGCCGAAATGTGACTTAATTGATAGGACGGGCAGGTGCTAGGAGGGGAGGTGGTGAGGCTGCATTAGGTTGCGTGGAAGAGGTATGTTTTGAGGCTTTTTTTCAGAATGTGGTGACGGAGGGTGCGGTGCAGATGTGGAGTAGTAGGGAGTTCCGGGCTTTGGTTACCCATTGGGTGAATGGTTGTATTGTGTGCATTTTTCATTGGCAGAGTGGAATGCATAGGAGACATCGGCAGGCGTGTCTGGTGTTCCTGTAGGTGAGGGGTTTCCGTTTGTCGTGGAGGTAGAATGGCGTTTTGAGGTGGTTGGCTGTGTATACAATGCAGAGTCCTGTGAAGGCAGTTCTCTGGGGTACGGGGACCCCAGCATGCCGAATGCTGCTTGCAGTCTTGTGTGGAAGGGATGTGTCCTAGCAAGCCGGGCCGGACTGCACCCATTAACTGATTTATATAAGGCGGCACCTCTTCTGGATGGCATAGACACTGTTGAGGAGGTCCCAGACATGGCCTGCACTCCAGCCAACCATTTTGAAATACCAGGAACATACTCGCTGAGATATGTGACGTATGCGGAGCAAATAAACCAACAGAGAGCAGCACTAGAGCTCTGCCCAGTGCCCATCAGAAGAGCAATACCTGCTGAAGTGCCAATAACCAGACAACCATGGGCAGCACGGTACCCATTGAGACAACCGTACCAGCAGCTGACACGAAATGAAGACTACTTACAAACTGTCCCCGAAGAGACCCAAAGGGCCTTAATTGAAGGTGAATGGTGTTGACACAAGGGCCCGGACAGACGTACAGATGAACGAAACGACAATCAAAAGATGACACGCAAAGACAAAATGTAAGGAATAATGATGTAATGGACTTAGAAGAAGAAACGATGTTGAAATATAAAGAAACGTAACCATGAAATAGGATGAAAATATGCAACTAGCTAACGCCTGAAAATAGGCTTGGAACGCAAGAAGCTAAGAAAGCAGTGTGGCTTGCTATGCTTAGAAGAAGAATAGAGCAGCAAGCGCCAACTATATATCTACCTCAATGAAGCACATTATACAAGTGCGACTCCATTTTACAAAAAGCAGAATTAAGCCGAGGATAGGAGGGGTCAAAAAGGCCAAGATTCATACTCCAGCAAAGCTAGAAGAAACAGTGGAATTAAAACTAAGCAAGAAGCCGCTCATGCCTGGGAATTTGAGGTCAACCCAAGGAAGGGAGGAGAGCAGCAACTTCGAAGAATCGAAACTTAAGAGCATAGCAGCCTGCCCCGTGAAGATCGAGATAAGGAGGCCCAGGCAGGTGGCGAGGCCGAAGGGAGAATCAAATACGCAAATAGAGGGAAAATTAAGCAGATTCACGGTGTACAGACAAGTGACCAGCCAAGCACGAAGAGGTACCAACGTCTGATGTCACCCAAAACCAGAGGATGCCATAACCTTTCCTGATAAGAAGCTACAGTTTCGAGGCCAACCTCAGCCAACTATTTGGCACATAGCCCTAAAGGTACTGATTGATGGAAGGGAGGCAGGGTGAATCGTGGGGCACACTGCATCTGGGTGAACATTCTGCATGCTGCTAATTAAAGTGGAGATTTATGCCTAGGGGTGTAACTGACCCTATCACAAAGGACCAAATAATCTAGGGTTCGATAGCTAGTAGAACCAATGAGACGTCGTACTTGTAGTGACGTCTAGCACAAGAGATGTAGAGGGATGGGCGTAGACGCCCACCCTCTAAGAGTTATCCAATCCTCACACTCCGTTACCATATACAGATATAGCACCTATACTTAAGTTATCTTTTTAACCAATAGAATTGCATGACAAACGTTTGAGTGACACACATCAATAATGATGAGAATTTGCTATAACTATTGCTGTCTGAATGAAGAAGGGGGAGTTGAAGCAAGACGGGCGATCGCATCACTGATGATTTCCTATTGTTTCCCCGTTTTTTGTACTTGTCATTAAACGGACTCCCCTTTGCCAAACCATTGAGTTGTCCTTATTGATTGGTGTTGGAGTAAGAGAATCCTGCACCCCATCCTCCTCAAGGTGCAGCTATCTCGTCTTAAGGTACTCGAGGGTGAGCTCTGATCCCATAGGCCCGTCAAAGGTCGCTCCGCCCTCCTGTACAACACTCTAAAGAACAGTGGTTTGGAAGGTTTCCCAGAGCAACGCCAGTACTTATGATTAATTGAACATTCTCTATCCATCACGTATTTGGTTTTCCAGTGTAATTTTGCTCATAATATTCCCTGATCTCCTCAAAACAAATGATGGAGCTCTACATTTTGAAAGTAATCCACAGTTCCAATTGGTCACAGCCCATTGGTTTTTCCAACGTGTGCCAAATGAGACACAGATTTGGGAAAAATGGCAGACTATTGGGCAGGGGCGCTGCCAGGTCTGGAAAAGATCAGGGGCTACGCTAATGTCGGGACTGTCGGGACAACGCCAATGCAGGGACTGTTGGGGCTCAGTGCTCGCTAGCCTTTTGGTTGTAGCCCCTGAACTTCTATCCGAGGCTACAAACAAAAGACCCGGGGCTATAGCCCCCTCACCCCCCCCCCCAGCAACACCCCAGCTTTTGGGGTTCAAAGTCTAGGACAGACAGAGGGGGTATCCAATAGATGGATGGCCATGCAGGTCCCTTTAACCACATCACATTGGCTTGAAAGTTATCAGCTCTTGGGTGGGACCCGGATACACCGACGGGCTCATTCTGGACTTCACTGATTGGCTGCAAGAAAGAGCTCACCTTGTACTGCGGCCAGGCAGTTGGGCCTTGCACGGCCAATCATCTCCATCGGAGATGGATCGAATCCCAGATTTCTGGGACTTTCCCCACACGCCTGCGCTGAACCCAGTGGGCTCTCTGCCATGCTCACGTGCACACAGCAGGGAGCACAGTTGCAATGCGGCCGCCATTGCAGCCCCTTCATCATTCACTTTGAAGCGCTGCATCATTCTTGGTACCAGGTCAAAATATATTTTTATTTTGCCCAATTCAAAAAAACATCGATTTAGAAAGACTGCTCTGTGAGCATTCTTTCTAAATCGATCTGTCGTACCCCTGCCGCACACTAATGCACGGGAAAACAGGTTAGTGTGGATGTGTGTGTGTGTGTGTGTGTGTGTGTGATCGGTCTTTATGTTAGGCGACCTGCAAAAAGCAAAAATATGACATAGGACCAATTTCTTTGCTGGTGCCTCAAAAACAAGCCTTATATGTCAAGGTGATCCTAAAGGTATGGAATGTTTTCACATGCGAGAAATCTATGCCACGAGACACGGACCAACTGGCAGCAGAGATAGTCTGGGCAAACCCCTGGGCTCAGAGTGACCCTGTGAAAGAAGTGCCCATATACTTGCATAGGCGAGTACTCGGGTTCAGGCTGACCATATACAAATGCAATGCAAATCATGTAGTTTCCAGGAACTGAATGCGCAAACCTGGGTACATGGGTGGCAGAGATGGCACTTAGTCTATGAAGCACCAAGGAGGGAGTGTTGCACCCTTAGGTGCAACTTGGGGAGCATGGCGTGGCAGCTTGCATCCCACTACGGTCTCCCACTGAGGGGGGGTGGGGGGGGCGGGACATTTACTTTTGGACCATGGCATATTCAAGAGTGCCTGTGTGTGGCCTCAGACTCAACAAGAGGAGGCGAGGCCTTGGACATAACATTCCCTTCAATGTTGGAGTGAAAACGATTTCAAAATGATCACTCGTTGCTCCCCGGCATACAATGACTGGCGTCCGCGGACGTGGTCCATAGACCAGTGCGGTGCTGGCAAATCATCTCTTCGGTTCTGCCTCCTCCAATGACTGGCGTCCATGTTGGGTGTCCGCGGACGTGGTCCATAGACCTGTGCGGTGCTGGCAAATCATCTCTTCGGTTCTGCCTCCTCCAATGACTGGCGTCCATGTTGGGTGTCCGCGGACGTGGTCCATAGACCTGCGTGGTGCTGGCAAATCATCTCTTCGGTTCTGCCTCCTCCAATGACTGGCGTCCATGTTGGGTGTCCGCGGACGTGGTCCATAGACCTGTGCGGTGCTGGCAAATCATCTCTTCGGTTCTGCCTCCTCCAATGACTGGCGTCCATGTTGGGTGTCCGCGGACGTGGTCCATAGACCTGCGCGGTGCTGGCAAATCATCTCTTAGGTTCTGCCTCCTCCAATGACTGGCGTCCATGTTGGGTGTCCGCGGACGTGGTCCATAGACCTGCGTGGTGCTGGCAAATCATCTCTTCGGTTCTGCCTCCTCCAATGACTGGCGTCCATGTTGGGTGTCCGCGGACGTGGTCCATAGACCTGTGCGGTGCTGGCAAATCATCTCTTCGGTTCTGCCTCCTCCAATGACTGGCGTCCATGTTGGGTGTCCGCGGACGTGGTCCATAGACCTGCGCGGTGCTGGCAAATCATCTCTTAGGTTCTGCCTCCTCCAATGACTGGCGTCCATGTTGGGTGTCCGCGGACGTGGTCCATAGACCTGCGTGGTGCTGGCAAATCATCTCTTCGCTTCTGCCTCCTCCAATGACTGGCGTCCATGTTGGGTGTCCGCGGACGTGGTCCATAGACCTGTGCGGTGCTGGCAAATCATCTCTTCGGTTCTGCCTCCTCCAATGACTGGCATCCATGTTGGGTGTCCGCGGACGTGGTCCATAGACCTGCGTGGTGCTGGCAAATCATCTCTTAGGTTGTGCCTGGTTCCTTACAGACTGACTCCAACACCTGGTTTGCAGAAGTGGAAAGGACCAGAAGAACATCAAGGCTTACTCCCAGGTCCCGCCATTGTATGAGTTGGGGGGATGCACTTGGACAAAGGCATAATGCCACATTCCCGGGTAGCCCACGTCTGCCACCGTGCCTGGGATGCATTTGTCTATGCATGGGTGTCCTCTGAACTTCCTAAAGGATGGGTCTTGGATTCACCAGGGCATCCAGCAGTCACTCTCCTGCTCTTTCACTGAGACAGTACTGAATTGAGGACTAGTTTTCCCTATCACATTAGCACTTGGTTGCATGGGAGAATGGAGTGCACTGTGGCGTGCAGCTGAGTGCTGGCCTGGGCCTTGTTCATCCTCCCATGTCCTTGAACTACCACACTGTGGGATCCCTGGGGATGGGTGGGATTTATGCTGGCATTGTAGAGGAGATCCCTCAGCCTGAGAGAGCCCTGGACTGGCCACATCCCAGGGAGAAGTTGCTTGACCATTCTTCAGAAACTTGTATAGCTCCAGTCTGAGTCCTGCACAGTTCCCCGGAGCACTCTATATGGTCTTGTTTAGGGTCCCCATAAAGCATTCAGTATCCCCGTTTTCTTCGTGCCAGCGAGGAGTGATGAGGAGTATGTGCCTGACTCCAAGCAGGTCCAAGTATTTTCCTTGGAGCAACGATGGATTCTCTGTTTTGAGCACCTTGGGAATGCCATAGAGTAGCAGCATCACCTCCATCTTGGGAATCGCTGCTTCGGCACTTCTGGACTCCATGGGATCCATCCCGCAATATGGGCAGTAATCATCCATTGCCACCAGGAGAGGTGTACCACCTGGCAGAGAGCAGATTTCTGCACAGACCTTCTCCCAAGGGTACAGGCCACATTCCTGAGTACAGATTTAGGACAGGCCAAGTGCAATGCTAGTGGTCTGGAACAGGGTACAGGTATATCCTTAACTACCTGGTCCACACCTTGGAACCCTACCTTCTCTCTAAACATCACTCTTGAGTCACCCATTGGCCAACTGGATGACTTTGGTGGCAGTGGGACTTGGACAGTGATTTTCATGCCCTCTACCATTACACCTTCCTCCAACTTGACAACTCTTCATGAGGAGCCATGAAAGCGATGGCAGAAGTTGAGGGTCTTCAGCACAAAATGATACCCTTTGCCGCCAAAGAATCCAGTTGCCAATTCTACTCTGTGGGTTGTGGTAGCGCTTTGTAAGGTTGGAATCCGTGACTGGTGATCCAAGGTGGCTTTCAAGTGTTGGCCATAGTGAGAAGGCGCCATGAAGCAAGACACAGACAACAGATTCACTTTACTTAATAAAAGACTTTATTGGTCAGGTCGGAGTAATGCCTAACTTGTCCTAAGCTAAGGTGGGGGTCTCAGAGAAATTAAGGAAAGTCTGTGTCATCAAGTTCAACTCAAACACCTGTCCATGTCCAAACCTATACTTGCCCTCACAACTAAAGCTATACCATGTGTAGGGATGTCAGCACTAAAAGGAACAGTGTTCAAAGTCAAGTTCTGAGCTTCTTCCAGCTCTGGTTTGGTTTCAGCTTCACTTTTCCCAAGTTCAAAAAGAGTTCCAAAAGTCCCCAAGTTCAACACATTTCCAAAATATCTCAGGGTTCCCTTCCCCAAGTTCAACACAGTTCCAAAATATCTCAGGGCTCCCTTCCCCAAGTTCAACACAGTTCACAGAAACCTCAGGGTTGCCTTCCCCAAGTTCAACACAGTTCACAGAAACCTCAGGGTTGCCTTCCCCAAGTTCAACACAGTTTACAGAAACGTCAGGGTCAGTTCACAAAGTCTCGAGATTCACTTCCTCAAGCAGGCAGCTCCTCCAACAGAACTGCTGTGAGCCTTTTGACTTGCAAGAATGCTTCCAGGTTAAACTGTGTAATCCTCTCAGCTCTTTTGATAATTCAAACGATTGCTTTCTTTAACTTCAATAACTATCATGCAGCACAGCCCTTGTATCATGGCTTTCCTGGGTTTTCTCTGCAGTGGGGTATACTCGGTCTAGGAGAAGTTGTCAGACCACACGGTCCACCAATTACATGTCACGCAACCGATAACCCATGACACTTTGCAATGCTCTTGATTTTCCTTGGCCAACACAGGTTTTCCTCTGAGGACCTGTGTCAGTAATTTCACACTTGCTTTTCTGCTCGCTTCAATAATGCGTATTATGAACTCTCACTTTGTTCATCAAATGCTTCTGAATGGTTATTCACTGCATTCACAATTGTGCATCAATCGCTTTTCACTTGTGCTGTATTTCACCTTATTTCCTTATCTTTTCTTCAATTCGGTACTCAATAAATCGTGTTTCATTTCAAAAGGTACCTTGCAGTTTGTTTGGTATTCAATAGTCTTCCCTTAGGGTTCTAAGCCCCACTCTTGGGAGTTTTAGCTGAATTGCTTCTTGCAAATGTCCAATTCCTGCCCCTGTAGTGCCCTGGTACGAGCGTTCCCTCTCTCAGACTCACCGGTGCTCGGCAGCTTCTGCAGCCATCTCTGCAGTCTTCTTCGACTTCTACTTTCTTCACGGTTAAGCATCGGGAGCTCCAGTGAGCAGCGCTCGCTATCAGAAATCCTTGCTGCAGTGGCCTGCCGCGTTCCCCAACTCCAGCTGCGAACATGCGGCTCAGGTAATTGCAGGGGATATGTCCTTCTCACATCCCGTTCGGGTCACGGCACCTCTCTCACCCTTTGGCAACACACAGTCTACTCTCTGCCGGTCCTACGTTAGCCTGCTCCTCGCGTCGCAGCGGCCTCTTTCTCACCAGGAAGGATCCCCCCTCTCCTCTCTCAGTCTACCATTTTATGCACCTGTGGCCTTTCAGTTGGTCGCAGGTGCAAGTCCTTTGCCTGATCACAATTATAGTAATTAACGGGACATGCCTGACCTTCCATAGTCCTCTTCCTCGTCTCAGTACTATAGTGGTGAAACTATGTGTGGATTACTCCTAGTTGCCTCTTTTTCGTCTCAGTTGTAAAGGTATGTGAATGTGGAACATTGGGTGTGTAGGGACGGGAAAAGGACTTACAACACCTTTCGAAGGTCGGAGAGGGTAGGATACCATGTCTCACCTGCAGACATCCTCTGCCCGCCCACCCAGGGTCCCTCCATCCAAGTGATCCTTCCTTGCATCTCCACCCACAGGGTCGGGATACAAGAGCGATGGCCTTTCCCTGGCCACCTGAGAAGAGGATCCAAAGGGAGTAGATGGTAGGATGCCTTTAGGTTCCTCACAGTAGGTGTACAGGGAAAGGTGCTTAGCAGCATCCCTCTTGGTCTGCGAGTACTGCTGTGTGTGAGTGTGCCGTGAGTGTAATAGCAATAGTGTTTTTCTGGTCATGCTGGTCTGAACGAGTCAAGGTTGTGCCTGGATCGCATTGGCTGCTGTCCGCCACATTTGCTGTGTCAATGTTGACATTAACGTATGCCGTTGCCGCCTCGGTCAAGAGGTTGTCTTTGATATTTTGGAAACCATCGTAGTGACAGTGACACCAATCCCACTTGACAGTATTCTCGGTATGGTCTTGCATCGGTTCTTTGAGTGTGGTCAAACTTTGGCCAAACTGTCCACAATAGTTTGGCCAACAGATGGAACTGCACATTTCCAGAGCTGGTTGTGGAGGAGCGCCTTCTTTGATGTCCTTCATCTTCCTGCAATCCTCTATAGTGCGCTGGTGGCTAAACACGAAGCCAAAGTACTCCAGTGGGTCTTGGAAGAATTCACAGGGTTACTTGGACAGGGCCAACCCCCAGTCGGTCAGTCACTAAACCGTGGCCCTCGGACTTGCCGTTTGTTGAAGTACACCTGGAGGTCATCACTCATGTTGATGATACCGGCCTGGCTGGCGGAACTGGCCAGAGTGCTTGATTTTCTTGAAGCCCACGAGTGGCAACCTCCAATGCAGGGACTCTTTTACCTTTTTGACGATGCCAGCTTTTGACAATGCCAGCTTTCTTCCCCTACTTTCGGGCGCTTGGAGAATCCTTTGGTGCCTGGCTGCCTTGGGGTGGTGGGGTGTTATCTTGGGGGAACTGAACCACCCTGCCTTTCATGCACTGGATGCCAGTGAGCGTGGATGGGGAGCAGGTCTTCCTGCAGCTGCTTGAATACTGTGGTTGAGCCTGTGAGGTCCAGATGTTCGACCACAGATCAGGCTCTGCTTACGAATACAGGCTTGCGTGCAGCATTTTCGTATACGAGTGGTCATGGTGGGCTGCAACGCGGTGGATGACCTAGCGCGTGTCATTGCGGCCCGGGGCGCATGTTTGCAGATGCACCTGTGTAGTTGAGCGCATCAATGCACTGTTAACCCCTTAAGGGCCAAGTATTAGCTTGGGCCATGACACAGTCAAGGCCCATCTTAAAAGGGCATTACAATTGCGAGTGGCCCACATCGTAAAAGGGCAATACACATAGGAGGGTTACACATAACACTTCCTGCCCCTAATTGGGTGTAATCATTGGAGACTCTGCCCTCTTATTCTGACCCAGTTCTTAGGGCCTATTTTGGAGACGAGAGACACCAAAATATGGGCAGTGTGACAGGAAGAAAAGAGACAACCAAAAGAAGCACTGAGGCATGCAGGAGAGTAGCAACTCCTCAGAAGGGGGGCAACGGTGTGTTTTCCACCTCCATCCTTCCCCTCCACCCCACCCTGGTCGCTCCTGAACTGCAGCTAATCTTTCCTGTCGAACTAGCCCCCAATTTCTCCCTGTCACAAATCAAAGCTGTCGGGCGGGCTATCTGGGGAGGGCTGCCCCTTTCTCTGCACTCAGAGGGGAAAAAGGCAAACCAGGGTATTTAAATCCTGATAATGTGGCGAGAGGAAGATTAGTGGCGCTATAACGTCACCTCTCGTTATAACGACGACTGGCAAAATCTAGAGCCAGGATACAAACCCACTCATCCAGAGGGAGTGCACCTGTTCACAACCTGCTTACAGGCCAGACCTGGCTTTACAGACAAAAGGACCGGCGTCTTTGCTGTTATAGTATTCAAAGTCTCCCCGTTAAGGCAGTGCCATAACTAAGGGTGAGCAAAGATTTCGCTGGCTAAGCGACTAGTGGGGAATCTGTACTGGATCCCGCTTCTGCCCGATCCGCGAAATCAGCATTACTTTTCCTCTGCCACTGAAATTCCACCCAGTTTCGTGGGGTTTTGCACGGTACGTGCCGTTTCATTCCCATGTTAGTTCCATGTCACGTGACGAGAAACTTCGCATATGTCTTTTTTTCCGATCCTCTCTTCTTTCACAACACACGAAATTCTGGGTGGTTTTTCGATTCGTGATAGGTTCGCGGAGCAACACGAGAATTTTCGTGCAGGTCTCTTTTGATCCATGGTAGTTTTGCGCAGCGGCACGAGAAACTTCACACAGCTTTTTTGTACGATTCATGGTAGGTTGGCATAGCGGCATTACTTTGCATGTTTTTTTCGAACCATGCTAGATTCACGCATTGGCACACAAAACTTTGCACAGCTTTTTTTGTTCAGCTCTTTTCAATTTGTGCTAGATTCATGAAACAGCACAAGAAACTTCACACAGCTTTTTTGTTCGATTCGTACTAGGTCAGCGCAGCGGCGCAGGAAATTTTGTGCAGCATATTTTAGATTGTGAGATGGCACAAGAAACTTTGCGCCACTCTTTTTGATGAACTGGGGTGGCGGTACTGTGGATCACAGCAAAACGGATCGAAATCTTTTAGACTTTGCTTCCGCGGCGGCCGAACAGAATTTCACAATTTGGCCCAGCCCTAGTCATAACCAAGTAAAGGTGGGAGTGGGCGTAGGGTTTCCATAGACAGTGAAAGAAAAGTTCTCGCCTGGGGGAGGGCAGGGGGTCTGCAGTCTGAGCTGTGCTCCTGTGTCAGGCAATACTGAAGACATTCCTTTGCTGAAATGAGCCATGTACATGCATGACAGAGAGCAGGCAGAGATGGGAAATAGTTTGCGCACATAACTGCGAAGCCCCTGCAGCCCGCGTGTACCCTCAGTGCCGGGCTCCTTGAGATCAGAAGGACAGGATCTGAGGTCACTCTGTTCCAGGGCTTCAATGTGTGAGTTCCCCACTGGAGATACTTTAATCCACAGGTGCCTCCCAACCTTCACTTTGCCAATTCACCTCAACTTGTTTCTTCTGCATTTATTTTCTAAGTCTTCTTTTGTTCTCCTCGAATTCCTATGACAATTTCCCATCAACACAATCCATCGCGCTTTCCTTTCACCAGGAATTCTATATCACAAAGCGCACAGTAAGCACAGCCCCCTGCCCTGGGGCTTCTAAGCACTAAAATGCAATGCGTGTCCCATCGCAGGCCCCCTGCTAATACCCATGGGTTCACTTTCTCCTTGTACCTGATAGGACCACTTCAATGAGGTCACCGTCCTGGATTTCGCTGGCCGCCTTCACGAGCTGCAATATGTTGTCAGAGCTGGAATCATGGCGGAAAAGAAGGATCTTGTCGTACATGCCGTAGAAGCCGCACTCTGGAAACTGAGAAGAAAGGAAGAGAAAAAAGAGCTGGAGTGATGGTAATAATTATCACTACCCGTATGTAGCACACTTTACAAGGTGAACCATCTCAAGGCACTGATACGCAACTCAATGGTTATCCCATGGGGTAATGGGAGGTTCAGTCGCTCTGGACCAGCTGGGACTGAACTCCTGACTTTCAGGTTACACACAGATCTCTGCAGGAGGTGCATTAGTCCACTGAGCTAGCTTAACAGCCACCACCCCATCCCCAGTGTTCATAGTATAGTGCAGTCTAAGAAACGCCCCCAGGATACATTAAATACATATTACTACACATGTGCAATGATTAATGTCTCCTGACCGGAGTAAGGAGCCTATGGGCTTGGGGTCAGTTGAACAATGTCAGACATTTACAGCAATGTGCTCGCTTGGAAATGCTCCAATGTTACTCTGAGAGGAAGGAATTGTGATTCACAAGAAGTTACATCTCGAATAACCATTGGCCATTTTAATGTCTACGCGTTCTTCCTAATTTGGGAACATACTCCATGAAGAAGTTGGATATGCACATGTATTTGCACGGTTCTTTCGCATTTACTGATCCAATCAGGGGAGCCAGCTGCAGGAGGCCATTCTGTACATCTTCAAAAACACTTATAAAGATATTAGGTTAACTGAGTGCACTGCGGCTCATGCAAGAGTAAATTACACAGAGACCACTTCCTTTTTCAGTTAAATGCAAAAAGTCAACTGCGTGCAATTTGTAGTTTTTACACTACATTGTGGAAAGGTTCAGAGTAAATACAAACAGAATTAACTTTACTCAGAACCTTTCCTCTACATGCAGCGCCTCTCTCTAAACACAGGAACACATGTAGACCTCAGGCAGTGCCTCTCTCTAAACACAGGAGCAAGTAGTGACAGCGAGCTGTGTTACTCTCCTACCACAAAAACACATAGAGACAGCAGGCAGTGCCTCTCTCTAAACACAGATACAAGTCCAAACAGCGAGCTGTGCTACTCTCTAACCACAGAAACGCATACAGAAAACACAGGAACAAGTACAGACAGCGGGCTGTGTTACTCTCTAACCACAGAAACACATGCAGACAGCAGGCGGTTCCTCTCTTCTAAACACATGAACAAGTCCAGACAGCGAGCTGTGCTACTCTCTAACCACAGAAACACATCCAAACAGCTGGCAGTGCCTCTCTCTAAACACAGGAACAAGTAGAGACAGAGAGCTGTGCTACTCTCTAACCACAGAAACGCATACAGAAAACACAGGAACAAGTACAGACAGCGGGCTGTGTTACTCTCTAACCACAGAAACACATGCAGACAGCAGGCGGTTCCTCTCTTCTAAACACATGAACAAGTCCAGACAGCAAGCTGCCCTACTCTCTTACCACAGAAACACATGCAGACAGCAGGCGGATCCTCTCTCTCTAAACACAGGAGCTAGTAATGACAGCGAGCTGTGTTACTCTCCAACCACAGAAACACATACAGAAAGCAAGCAGTGCCTCTCTCTAAACACAGGAACAAGTCCAGACAGCGAGCTGTGCTACTCTCTAACCACAGGAAACACATGCAGAAAACACAGGAACAAGTCCAGACAGCGAGCTGTGCTACTCTCTACCCACAGAAACACATGCAGACAGCAGGCGGATCCTCTCTCTCTAGACACAGGAACAAGTCCAGGCAGCGAGCTGTGCTACTCTCTAACCACAGAAACACATACAGACAGCAGGCAGTGCCTCTCTCTAAACACAGGAACAAGGGCAGACCGCGAGCTGTGCTACTCTCTAACCACAGAAACACATGAAGACAGCAGGCGGTGTCTCTCTCTAATCACAGGAACAAGTTGTGACAACGGGCTGTGCTACTATCTAACCACAGAGACACAAACAGACAACAGGTGGTGCCTCTCTCTCTAAACAGAGGCACAAGTACAGACAGCGAGCTGTGCTACTCTCTAACCACAGACACACATGCAGACAGCAGGCAGTGCCTCCCTCTTAACACTTGAACATGTACAGACAGCGAACTTTGCCACTCTATAACACAGAAACACATGCCTCTCTCCAAACACAGGAACAAGTAGTGACAGCGAACAGTGGTACTCTCTAACCACTGAAACACAGATACAGTGTGCATTGGCTATCACTGATCACAGAAACGTGCACAGACAGTGAGCGGTGCAAATCACTGACCACAAAGACACAAACAGATATCAGGCTCCCAGACTCCCTGGCCACTGAGATGTAAAGTCCGAAAGAAGCAAAGTATCTCTCTCACTGGTTACAGGGATGTTCAAGCAGTGCACCGCTCCTTGTGCTGAGCACAGAAACGTGCAGACAGTGAGCAATAACTGACTGACCACACGAACACATACACACTGTGAGCATTGCCTCTCCATGATCGCAGAGGCATTAGGACAGTGTGACAGCAAGTGATGCCTCTCACTGACCACTGAGCTACACAGAGATAGCGTGGCGCCTCTTACTGACCACAGAGATATATTCTGAGACTGCGTGGCGCCTCTTACTGACCACGGAGATATATTCTGAGACTGCGTGGCGCCTCTCACTGACCACAGAGATATATTCTGAGACTGCGTGGCGCCTCTCACTGACCACAGAGATATATTCTGAGAGTGAGTGGTGCCTCTCACTGACCACAGCGATGTACAGAGATGGCATGGACCACAGAGATATTCTGAGACTGCGTGGCGCCTCTCACTGACCACAGAGATATATTCTGAGACTGAGTGGTGCCTCTCACTGACCACAGCGATATACAGAGATGGAGTAGACCACAGAGATATACTGAGACAGAGTGGTGCCTCTCACTGATCACAGAGATATATTCTGAGACTGAGTGGTGCCTCACACTGACCACAGAGATATATTCTGAGACTGAGTGGTGCCTCTCACTGACCACAGCGATATACAGAGATGGAGTGGACCACAGAGATATACTAAGACAGAGTGGTGCCTCTCACTGATCACAGAGACATACCGAGATAGAGTAGTGCCTCTCACTGACCACAGAGATATATCGAGACAAATGGATGCCTCTCACTGGACCCAGAGAGTGGTGCCCTTCACTGACCACAATGATATACAGAGATGAGTGGTGCCTCTCACTCACTGACCACAGAGATATATGCAGATGGAGGGGTGCCTCTTACTGACCACATAAATATACAGCGACAGAGTTTTGCCTCTCACTGACCACAGAGATATACAGGGATGTGGGGGGGGGGAGGGAGGGAGAGGCTCTCATTAACCGCCGCTGAGATATATACAAACACATGGCCTGATGCACATAGTGTGGCACTGGAGCCAATGAGGGTATGAGGTTATGCCCGCGGGCATCTCAGAGCTGCGCCGGCCACCTTATGGCTGATTCTCAAAGCTTAAAATAGGAGGACATTTGGAGATGCCCGCAGCGTCCCTGAGCTGCTCACACGCAAAGCCATTCACAAGGGTGCTCGGGCATCTCCCCATGTCATCCAGGTGTGGGCTTTGTGATTCGGGCGTAAGGTAACAGGTGCCAATCTGAGCTGCTGTTAATAGCCCCTCTTCTGTTTGCAGTCACAGCATGCTGTGCCAGGCCGAGCTGTAAAACAGTAAACCACTCAGAAGTGTCTAATGTTTTTTCTTTTTCTTTATGGTCTGTACGGGTTTAGGGGCGGGGGGTTGGATAAACGCCTCCTCGTCCAAAGGATATACATAAAACTTAAACATTATATTCAAACAAGGTGAGGGTCAAGACAACTTAGAATTGTGCTTTGGTTAAAATACCACTGTCTCCCAAGAATAATCCCATTTCTTTCTGGATAGCTCCCTCTTCCCAGGAATGATTCCTACTCTGGATAGTCCCACTCCCAGGAATGATCCCTACTCTGGATAGTTCCTCCTGGGAATGATCCCTACTCTGGATAGTCCCACTCCCAGGAATGATCCCTACTCTGGATAGTCCCACTCCCAGGAATGATCCCTACTCTGGATAGTCCCACTCCCAGGAATGATCCCTACTCTGGATAGTCCCACTCCCAGGAATGATCCCTACTCTGGATAGTTCCTCCTGGGAATGATCCCTACTCTGGATAGTCCCACTCCCAGGAATGATCCCTACTCTGGATAGTCCCACTCCCAGGAATGATCCCTACTCTGGATAGTTCCTCCCAGGAATGATCCCTACTCTGGATAGTCCCACTCCCAGGAATGATCCCTACTCTGGATAGTCCCACTCCCAGGAATGATCCCTACTCTGGATAGTCCCACTCCCAGGAATGATCCCTACTCTGGATAGTCCCACTCCCAGGAATGATCCCTACTCTGAATAGTTCCTCCTGGGAATGATCCCTACTCTGGATAGTCCCACTCCCAGGAATGATCCCTACTCTGAATAGTCCCACTCCCAGGAATGATCCCTACTCTGGACAGTTCCCGCTCCAGGGAATGATCTCTACACTGGACAGTTACCCCTCCAGGGATTTATCTCTACTCTGGCTAGTTCCTCCTGGGAATGATCCCTACTCTGGATAACTCCACCTCCAGTGAATGATCTCTACTCTGGACAGTTCCTGCTCCAGGGAATGATCTCTACTCTGGACAGTTCCCGCTCCAGGGAATGATCTCTACTCTGGACAGTTACCCCTCCAGGGATTTATCTCTACTCTGGCTAGTTCCTCCTGTGAATGATCCCTACTCTGGATAACTCCACCTCGAGTGAATGATCTCTACTCTGGATAGTTCCCCCTCCAGTGAATGATCTCTACTCTAGACAGTTCCTGCTCCAGGGAATGATCTCTACTCTGGACAGTTCCTGCTGCAGGGAATGATCTCTACTCTGGAAAGTCCCATTTACTCTGAATGATCCCTTCTCTGGTTAGTTCCCCCTCCCGGGAATGATCCCTACTCTGGATAGTCCCACTCCAAGGAATGATCCCTTCTCTGGATAGTCCCAGTCCGATCCCTTCTCTGGATAGTCCCAGTCACAGGAATGATCCCTTCTCTGGATAGTCCCAGTCCCAGGAATGATCCCTTCTCTGGATAGTCCCAGTCCCAGGAATGATCCCTTCTCTGGATAGTCCCCTTCTGTGGGAATAATCCCCCCATGCTGCCAATTGGCAATTCTCCTTTTTTCTCTGCTTCTCTCACTGTGTTCTCCCCCCTATGACTGTAAAGCGCTCCGTTGCTTCCCGAAGCCAGATCCACGCTCAATAAATACCCTAATAATAATCATAATAATATGAATCCCTACTCTGGATAGGTCCCCCTCCCGGGAATGATCCTTACTCTGGATAGGTCCCCATCCCGGGAATGATCCTTACTCTGGATAGGTCCCCCTCCCGGGAATGATCCCTACTCTGGATAGGTCCCCCTCCCGGGAATGATCCTTACTCTGGATAGGTCCCCCTCCCGGGAATGATCCTTACTCTGGATAGGTCCCCCTCCCGGGAATGATCCCTACTCTGG
This sequence comes from Ambystoma mexicanum, assembly GCF_040938575.1. Taxonomy (NCBI): domain Eukaryota; kingdom Metazoa; phylum Chordata; class Amphibia; order Caudata; family Ambystomatidae; genus Ambystoma; species Ambystoma mexicanum. Next base: position 47,900,882 of record NC_090940.1, on the reverse strand, counting down.
ATAGGTCCCCCTCCCGGGAATGATCCTTACTCTGGATAGGTCCCCCTCCCAGGAATGATCCTTACTCTGGATAGGTCCCCCTCCCAGGAATAATCCTTACTCTGGATAGGTCCCCCTCCCGGGAATGATCCTTACTCTGGATAGGTCCCCCTCCCAGGAATGATCCTTACTCTGGATAGTTACTCCTCCCGGGAAAGATCCCGACTCTGGATAGTTAGTCTGCCAGGAATGATTTCTACTCAGGATAATTACTCCTCCTGGCAATGATCCCTACTGTGGATAGTTCCCTTTCCTCTGAATAATTACGACTCTGTATATGTACCCCCTCCTGGGAATGATCCCTACTCTGGATAGTCCTCTTTTGTGGGAATGATCCCTAGTCTGCATAGTAGCCCCTACCAGGAATGAACCCTACTCGGGAGCGTTTCTGCATCCTAGGATGGATTGGTACTCTTTATGAGTCCTTGTCTTTTTGTCTGCCACTCTACTCTAAACCTGAAAAGGATCTAAGGGTGGATAACAGAAATACCTCTATTCTTAGCTAGTCCTTAGTCTTCCCGCCACCCTACTCTAAAGTATAAATGTTCCAAGCTTTGGGAAATCCTTCCCTACTCTAACGCTATTTACAGAGTTCATTAGCAATGTTCTGGTATCAGGTACTCACATTCTGATCTTCTATCTGTGTCTCTCTGCATTCCCACTCGAGACTTCTGTCACTCTGGTCGTCCTCTTAGGGCCGATTCTAGGCCTTCATATTCCCTTGGCTCTCTTATCGGGCCTTGTCAAACTGCCAGGTCCCTACAGCACTTTGGGTACAGGGCTGTTCACACAATAAAACAGGTGTCTTCCTGACATTACCCTTCAGGTCTCTCACCAGGTCTCGCCCTAGACCATGGGTTCAGTGTTCTCCATAGGTCCCTTTCTAGACCTTGGGTACAGAACACACAATGCTTCTCTTTCTAGACCTTGGTCTTCTGGAGATATCTCCTTTCAGACCTTGGGTTTCAGTGTTCTCAATCGGTCCCTTCTTAGACCTTGGATACAGAACACACAATGCTTCTCTTTCTAGACCTTGGTCTTCTGGAGATATCTCCTTTCAGACCTTGGGTTTCAGTGTTCTCAATCGGTCCCTTCTTAGACCTTGGATACAGAACACACAATGCTTCTCTTTCTAGACCTTGGTCTTCTGGAGATATCTCCTTTCAGACCTTGGGTTTCAGTGTTCTCAATCGGTCCCTTCTTAGACCTTGGATACAGAACACACAATGCTTCTCTTTCTAGACCTTGGTCTTCTGGAGATATCTCCTTTCAGACCTTGAGTTTTAATGTGTAGAGCAGGACTCTTGCCAGATCTCAGGTTACCAGGTTACAGGTAGGGCTGAGTGAAATGTTTGCTCGAGAAGCGAATAGTACAGAATCCGCACTGGGTTTCACTTCCACCGGATCAGCGAAATCAGCATTACTTTTCTGCCACCACGGAAATGTTGCCCGGTTTGTGCGGTTTTGTGCGGAGTGTGGTGTCCTGTTGACATGTTAGTTTTGTGTAGCACAGTGAGAAATTTCACACAGGTCTTTTTTTTTATCCGTGCTAGTTTCATGCAATGGAACGAGAAACTTTACATGTTTTTTTTTTATTCCGGAGCGGTTTGCACAGCGACACGAGAAACTTTGTGCAAGTCTTTTATCGATCCGTGGTAGTTTTGTGAAGCGCCATGGGAAACTTTGTGCGCATTTCCCAGATCCATGCTAGTTTCACACAACAACATGAGAAACTTTGCGCTGGCTTATTTTAGATCTGTACAAGTCTTGCATTACAGCACTAGCACGTTTCTGCTGCTCTTTCCGATTCACACAGTAGCAGAAGAAACTTTGCACATTTTTTTCAGTCATGCTAGGTTCGCGCAGCAGCACGAGAAACTACTCTCAGCTTTTTTGTTCAATTCATGGTAGCTTTGCACAGCGGCAGGAGAAACTTTTGTGCCACTCATTTTGATTCACGCTATGTTTGTGCAGCGGCACGAGGAACTTCCTGCAGCTTTTGTTCGATTCCTACTAGATTCGCGCAGTGGCACAAGAGACTTTATGCCATCCCTGTTTTGGCAGGGAAAGGGTGATGATAAGCGTGGCACACATGGTGTATATTTATTGTTGGCGCTATGGTCAATATGAGTAGCTAGCAGAGACTTGGCCACCCCTGCCCTCCTTCGTATTGGCTAAAATGCACTAACGCATTCTAATCTCCTCTGACGAACTTCCCATACCTTGGACTTCGGTCCCCCGAGGGCGTTCACCCAACAGCGCTTCGAGGCCATACCAATGGGAAAAGGTGCTATAAAAATGACAATTTATATTACACTAATGTGAGCACCCTGAAGCGCTTTGAAGTCGCAAGCAGCCTCCCTGGGAGGCTGCACACAGGAAGGGGAGCAGATTTAGCAATATTATAGGTCAGGACTTTTGCCCTCCTCTCCTTCAATTAGTAACCATTCGTACCCCTAGTTTTGTTCACAAGCGAAGTATTCTTAACTGCTGAACTTTTGTACAATATACATAACACTTCTGAAATCCCATTAATAGTTACAGCTGAAGTGAAATCTTTCCTGACCAAAGAGAGGCAAATGAAAAGCAGCCGAGCAGCACCCGGTCTACAGCCCGCCGCATCCACCCACCCACACCCATAGCACGTAGTCCCCCACCCAACCCCAACAGTCACACTACTTTTCTTTCTCACACTCAGTGCTGGCATTGGGCCGGATTTAACTTTGGGAGACAAAAATTGTCTACCTGGATCTCGAATCCGGAAAAATCTATTTGCACCCTTAAATTGGTTTAGTGTGTTGGGACTGCTTTAAATTGTCCTGAAGCTGAGATTTTAACCTGTTCGGACCAGGGGCCAGATGCGTACCAGCATGATCACGCGAACACGTGATCAGGATTCCTGCGACATCTCGTGTTGGGATTGTACTCAGCGATAAAGATGTCAATACAGCTTTTAAAGTTTAAAAGGTGAGCACCTTTTACACATTGCTAGCAACCTTATTGGAAACACTACTCTCTTGGGTTATTTTCCAGGTGTTCATGATTAATCTTCTGTGAGGCAAATGTTTAGGGGAGGGGGTTCAGAACAATCCCTTCCGGCCACGTGGCTATTCGGATCCCACAGTAAACGATTCAATTTCCAGCCCTGGTCACACTTTTACAAAGGGAATGTGTAGGTATTGAGGCAAGCAGACTAGCGCCCAATGCATATAGGAGGGGAGTGAGCCCTCCCCCAACCCCCAGCCATGCACCCATGTAAGTGTTGGGAGAGGTGTTCACCTTAAAGTACCCATCACCTGAAACTGCCATTTTATATTCCCACCCCTCTTTATGGGAGAGAATGCAAACCAGAGCAGAGGCCGCCGCGTTTAGCATAATCCTTTCCCTGCAAAAAAAACAGCAGGGAATGCTGGGCCCTGAGAAGGGCCCTTTCTGGCTGTCGCCAACCCACAGCGCCAGGTCAGACAAAGGCTGTCTCTGGGAGACTTCATTTGGGAGCTCTTCCCTGAGAGAGCACAACAACGTGAGCTCAGAAATGCACCGGTGCACATCGTGGCCATGCACCTGGCAGATAATGGAGGAGCACTAACATGCACCTATTGCCCTGCCCGGACAGTTCTATAACCATTGCACAAATGTGGGATGGCTGCAAAACACGTGTTGGTAGGGGGTCTTTTGTCAGATGTATAATGGTGGACTTTCAAAGTAGGAATATTACTACTACAAATGCCATGTAGAAATGATTTACTAAATTGGATTTGGTTGAGAAAACTAATGGTTGTATTGTGTGTTAGTGACATATGTATATGAGAGATGCTTACACAAAAATCCATTCTTTGCACAAAAAATCAATTTTTTTCAAAAATATATGATAGTTTGAAATGAACTGTTTTTATACTATTGTATGTTTAGAAATGATGTATCGACATTTTTTATGAAATTGCAAAAGAATAAAATGATATATTTTTTAACAAGAACAAAGTCTCTGGTCCTCAGCATGCAGTTTCTGAAATACATTTATTGAGTTTTTCAGGACATAGGGCATCACATCTGTATAGAGTAGGGGGTCTTTTGGCAGAGCCCTCTCTGGATCACCCGTAAGGCAGAGTGTATTTCGTGAGTAGGGTAACACCTTTGTGAATCAGGCTCAGTGCATCTCCGCTGCACCATCCGCCACAGATTGTTTTTGCAAGACTTGTTCCCTTGCCTCATTACCCAGGTGCCTCTAATCGGCCCTTCAGGAAATGTTGGAGAGCAGTGAGGCTCCTGGTCACCATAGCAGCGAGGAAGCCGGCCAGGTTGCCATGGAAGCAGCACCCAAGCTTTGCCCTCTACACCCCGAGCTCCAGCAAAACTTCAATGAGCGGAATAAGTGTGTCTGTTCATGGGCATCACTGTCACGGTCAACGGGAAACAAGTGGGCAAGGACAAGCGTAGCAGGAAATGAGCGTGTCGGGATGGCTGCAGCGAGAATCAACCGAGCCAGGAGGACCGAAGCGATAATCAACCGAGCCATCAACCAAGCCAGGATGGCTGCAGCGAGAATCAACAGAGGAAGGATGACCCAAGCGAGAATCAACCGAACCAGGATGACCGAATCGGAAATCAACCAAGCCAGGATGGCTGTAGTGAGAATCAACCGAGCCAGGATGGCTGAAGCAAGAACCAATCCAGCAAGGATGACTGAAGCAGAAATCAACCGAGCCAGGATGACCAAAGCGAGAATCAACTGAGCCGGGATGGCTGAAGCAAGAACCAATCCAGCCAGGATGGCTGAAGCAAGAATCAACAGAGCAAGGATGACCAAACCAAGAATCAACCGAGCCAGGATGACCAAACCACAAATCAACCGAGCCAGGATGACTGAATCAGAAATCAACCAACCCAGGATGGCTGTAGTAAGAATCAACCGAGCCAGGATGGCTGAAGCAAGAACCAATCCAGCAAGGATGACTGAAGCAGAAATCAACCGAGCCTGGATGACCAAAGTGAGAATCAACTGAGCCAGGGAGACCGAATCGGAAATCAACCAAGTCAGGATGGCTGCAGGGAGAATCAACTGAGCCAGGATTAGTGAAGCAAGAACCAATCTAGCCAGGATGACTGAAGCGAGAATAAACCGAGCCAGGCTGACCGAAGCGGGAATCACCCGAGCCAGGATGGCTGATGCAAGAACCAATCCTGCCAGGATGGCTGAAGCGAGAATCAACTGAGCCAAGATGACTGAAGCAGGTATCAACCGAGCCAGGATGACCGAAGCAAGAAACAACCGAGCCAGGATGACTGAAGTGCGAATCAACCGAGCCAGGATGACTGAAGCGAGAATCAACTGAGCCAGGATGACCAAAGAAAGAATCAACTGAGCCAGGATGACCAAAGCAAGAATCAACTGAGCCAGGATGACCAAAGCAAGAATCAACTGAGCCAGGATGACCAAAGCAAGAATCAACTGAGCCAGGATGGCTGCAGTGAGAATCAGCCGATCCAGGATGGCTGAAGCAAGAACCAATCCAGCAAGGATGACTGCAGCAGGAATCACCCGAGCCAGGATGGCCGAAGTGAAAATCAACCTAGCCAGGATGACTAAAGCAAGGACCAATTCACCTAGGATGGCTGAAGCGAGAATCAACCCAAGATGACTGAAGCGAGAACCAACCAAGCCAGGACGGCTGATGCAAGTACAAATCCTGCCAGGATGGCTGAACCAAGAATCAACCGAGCCAGGATGACTGAAGCAGGTATCAACCGAGCCAGGATGACCGAATCGAGAAACAACTGAGCCAGGATGACTGAAGCGAGAATCAACTGAGCCAGGATGACTGAAGCGAGAATCAGCCGGGCCAGGATGGCTGAAGCAAGAACCAATCCAGCAAGGATGACTGCAGCAGGAATCACCCGAGCCAGGATGGCCGAAGTGAGAATCAACCTAGCCAGGATGACTAAAGCAAGAACCAATTCAGCTAGGATGGCTGAAGCGAGAATCAACCCAAGATGACTGAAGCGAGAACCAACCAAGCTAGGACGGCTGATGCAAGTACAAATCCTGCCAGGATGGCTGAAGCAAGAATCAACCGAGCCAGGATGACTGAAGCAGGTATCAACCGAGCCAGGATGACCGAATCGAGAAATAACTGAGCCAGGATGACTGAAGCGAGAATCAACCGAGCCAGGATGACTGAAGCGAGAATCAACTGAGCCAGGATGACTAAAGCAAGAATCAACTGATCCAGGACGACCAAAGCAAGAATCAACCGAGCCAGGATGGCTGCAGTGAGAATCAACCGAGCCAGGATGACTGATGGGTGAATCAACTAAGCCAGGATGACTAACGTGTGATTCAACTGAGCCAGGGTGGCTGCAGCGAGAATCAACCGAGCCAGGTGGCTGAAGCAAGAACCAATCCAGCAAGGATGACTGCAGCAGGAATCACCCGAGCCAGGATGGCCGAAGTGAGAATCAACCTAGCCAGGATGACTAAAGCAAGAACCAATTCACCTAGGATGACAGAAGCGAGAATCAACCCAGGATGACTGAAGCGAGAACCAACCAAGCCAGGATGGCTGATGCAAGAACCAATCCTGCCAGGATGGCTGAAGCAAGAATCAACTGAGCAAGAATGACTGAAGCAGGTATCAACCGAGCCAGGATGACCGAACTGAGACTCAACCGAGCCAAGAAAGACAGAATCGGAAATCAACCAAGCCAGGATGGCTGCAGTGAGAGTCAACCGAGCCAGGATGACTGAAGCAAGAACCAATTCAGCTAGGATAGCTGAAGCAAGAATCAACCGAGCCAGGCTGACCGAAGCGGGAATCAACCAAGCCAGGATGGCTGATGCAAGAACCAATTCTGCCAGGATGGCTGAAGCGAGAATCTACCGAGCCAGGATGACCGAAGTGAGACTCAACCGTGCCAGGATGGCTGAAGCAAGAACCAACCCAGCTATCACACAAAGGGGGGTCCCCTAAATGAACCACTTCAAATTATGATTCTATAAAGCCAGGCCCTTGCTGGGGTTCCTGGCTATCATAAGTAGTCTTTGAATGAATCTATTGAATGGCACACAGATGAATATAAAAGATACCTTATTTATTCAGTAGGCCCATGGGTCCTACAATCATAAATGTGATCTGTTTTAAATGATACAGATAAGACAAAGAAAATTGTTTTTATAATGAATCTCGAAACAATAAATCCCCACTTACAACCCATTATCCAAACCAAACATTGCGTGCTTATAATACAAGCAATCACATTTGTACCTATTTGTTGCCAAAAAAAGGGGGAGATTTGGAAAACAAAAGAAACAAGTCTTCTTTGTTATGGTCAGGGTAAAGTGTGAATTTTGCACAGACGCGTAATTGGCTATTGATATGAGTCAATCAAAGGATTGCGATTGTACGGTCCTTATCCTGTAATGCTGACCCTAACTACTTTTCAGCAAAGTCCATTCATGTCAATACTGTGTAAATGATGCATCTAAAATGTTAGAACCAGGATGGCTGAGGCAAGAACCAATCCACCCACAATGGCTGCAGCAAGAATCAACCGAGCCAGGATGACTGACGTGTGAATCAACCGAGCCAAGATAGCTGCAACGATCAACTGACCCAGGAGGACTGATGGGTGAATCAACCGAGCCAAGATAGCTGCAACGATCAACTGACCCAGGAGGACTGATGGGTGAATCAACTGAGCCAGGATGGCTGCAGCGAGAATAAACTGAGCCAATGTGGCTGCAAAGATCAACCATGCCCGGATGACTGGTTCAGGAATCAACAGAGCCAGGCTGACTGAAGCATTAATCAATGGAGCCAGGATGGCTGCAGTGAGAATCAACAGAGCCAGGTTGACCAAAGCAGGAATCAACCGAGCCAGGATGGCTGACGCAAGAACCGATCCAGCCAGGATGGCTGAAGTGAGAATCAACCCAGGATACCTGAAATGAGAATCAATCGAGCCAGGTTGACCAAAGCGAGAATCAACCGAACCAGGATGGCTGAGGCAAGAACCAATCCAGCCAAGATGGCTGCAGCAAGAATCAACTGAGCAAGGATGACTGAGGTGTGAATCAACCGAGCCAAGATAGCTGCAACGATCAACTGACCCAGGAGGACTGAAGCAATAATGAACTGAGCCTGGATGTCTGCAGCGAGAATCAAATGAGCCAGGATGGCTGAAGCGAGAATCAACCAGAGCCAGGATGACTGAAGCAGGATTTAACCGAGCCAGGATGGCTGAAGCAAGAACCAATCCAGCCAGGATGGCTGCAGCAAGAATCAACCGAAACAGGATGACTGAAGGGGGTATCAAACAAGCCAGGATGACTGAAGCGGGAATCAACCGAGCCAGGATGACTGAAGCAAGAATCAATCCAGCCAGGATGGCTGCAGCGAGAATCAATCAAGCCAGGATAACTGAAGCGAGAATTAACTGAACCAGGAAGGCTGCAGCCAGAATCAACTGAGCCAGAATGAATGAAGTAACAATCAACTGAGCCAGGAAGGCTGCAATAAGAACCAATCCAGCCAGGATGGCTGCAGTGAGAATCAACCAAGCCAGGATGCAGCAAAGATCAAACAAGTCAGGATTGAAGCGAGAATCAATACAGCCAGAATATGGCTGCAGTGAGAATCAACTGAGCCAGGACGACTGAAGGGAGAATAAACCGAGCCAGGATGGCTGAAGGAAGAACCAATCCAGCCAGGATGACTGAAGGGTGTATCAACTGAGCCAAGATAGCTGCAACAGTCAACCGAGCCACGAGGACTAAAGCAAGAATGAACTGAGCCAGGATGTCTGCAGTGAGAATCAACAGAACCATGATGGCTGAAACAAGAAACTACAGAGCAAGGATGGGTGTGCGAGAATCAACCTCAGCCAGTATGACTGAAGCAGAAATCAGCTGAGCTAGGATGACCGAAGCAGCAATCAATGGATCCAGGATTGCTGAAGTAAGAACCAATCGAGCCAGGATGGCTGCAGCGAGAATCAACCAATCCAGGATAACTGAAGCGGGAATCAACTGAGCCAGGATGACTGAAGCAGGAATTAACTGAGTCAAGAGGGCTGAAGCAAGAATCAATCCAGCCTGGATGACTGAAGCAGGAAACGATGCAGGCAGGATGGCTGCAGCTAGAATCAACCAAGCCAGGATGGCTGCAACAATCAACAGGGCCAAGATGACTGATGCAAGAATCAATGGAGCAAGAATCAATCCAGCCAGGATGGCTGCAGCGAGAATCAATGGCTCAAGAATCAATCCAGCCAGGATGTCTACAGCGAGAATCAACTGAGCCAGGATGGCTGCAACAATCAACCGAGCCAGGATGCCTGAAGCAAGAAACTACTGTGCCAGGATGGCTGCAGCGAGAATCAGCTGAGCCAGGATGGCTGAAGCAAGAATCAACCAAGCCAGGGTGGCTGAAGGAAGAACCAATCCAGCCAGGATGACTGAAGGGTGTATCAACTGAGCCAAGATAGCTGCAACAGTCAACCGAGCCATGATGACTAAAGCAAGAATGAACTGAGCCAGGATGTCTGCAGTGAGAATCAACAGAACCATGATGGCTGAAACAAGAAACTACAGAGCAAGGATGGGTGTGCGAGAATCAACCTCAGCCAGTATGACTGAAGCAGAAATCAGCTGAGCTAGGATGACCGAAGCAGCAATCAATGGATCCAGGATTGCTGAAGTAAGAACCAATCGAGCCAGGATGGCTGCAGCGAGAATCAACCAATCCAGGATAACTGAAGCGGGAATCAACTGAGCCAGGATGACTGAAGCAGGAATTAACTGAGTCAAGAGGGCTGAAGCAAGAATCAATCCAGCCTGGATGACTGAAGCAGGAAACGATGCAGGCAGGATGGCTGCAGCTAGAATCAACCAAGCCAGGATGGCTGCAACAATCAACAGGGCCAAGATGACTGATGCAAGAATCAATGGAGCAAGAATCAATCCAGCCAGGATGGCTGCAGCGAGAATCAATGGCTCAAGAATCAATCCAGCCAGGATGTCTACAGCGAGAATCAACTGAGCCAGGATGGCTGCAACAATCAACCGAGCCAGGATGCCTGAAGCAAGAAACTACTGTGCCAGGATGGCTGCAGCGAGAATCAGCTGAGCCAGGATGGCTGAAGCAAGAATCAACCAAGCCAGGGTGGCTGCAGTCAGGCCTCCAGATAAGGTGCGTACCAGTGAAAATCTTGTAAATACGACAGCTTTATTATTTTCCTGTATACATTTACACAAAGTTTAGAGCAGAGAGCAGGGCAAAGGTCAGGTTACTTGACACAAACCAGAACGCTTCTTTTGATTTTTATGTAGATGGATGTAATTGCAAACCATGGATATAACCCTCTGAAACAGAATGTATTTCTCTGAAGTCTTTCAAAAAAAGAAGCTGCACACTGTGATAAAAGGAATGGTTTCTTTCCATTCAGCTACTGTTGTGGTGTGTAGATGCTCATGGAGCAAACAGAAACACTGTGTATATTTATTTTCCTAGCATTTTAGGATTGTATAATGTTAGGCAGAAACCTGTGCAGTTCCCTCTGGGACCACTGCAAAAGATTTAAGACTACAGGTGGTGGCAGTAAACCCAATTGGTAGCAGTCTGTACCACCCAGATTTACCTGGTAGCTGTGGCTGAGCAGTCAGACTTCTCTCAAGAAGAGTTAGGCAGTATACAGAGTATTCACAATAGGTCAAAAGAACACAGTAGAACAAGCAAACACTGACCAGAGCTTGGTGTAAAAGAGATATAATTATTTATTTAAAAACACATCTAGTTAAACACACTGGCACCAATATTAAGCAGTTCAAAAACACGGTCACTAAAAGATATACACTCCCTTCAACGATTATTTAGACAGGTCTTAAGTAAAGCAACACTTATTTTCAGACAACAGTGAGCGCTTAACGAAGATGGCACTCTAATCAATCGGTTAAAAAGGAAGAGAAAGGCAGAGCAAAGATAGAAACAGATCCCAACACTTTCGGAAGAACACAGTAGGAGAAGAAGGCAGATTAAAACCGTAAAGTCAAAGTTAACAAGGCCGGACCCACTTTAAGAGGCTCCGGACGAAATGTGTCCAAGGTCACACGGTTGAAAGTACCCAAAAGTCTTGCAAGGGTTTCAGAAAGAGTTGGACCAATAGAAAGGGACCAGTTAGATGGTCAAGGCGGCCAGCCCAGTCCAGAAGGTTAAGGGATTATTGTTACCTTGTAGCAATCTTTCGAAAGGGAGGCCTGGCGGACACAGTACCTTAAAAATGGTGAGAACGCTCCAGCGGGGGCAGTTGTTCCTGGCAGCGGGTGCAAGTCGGTGCTTCGTCCGTGGGAAGAGAAGATCTCGTCGTGGAGGAAAACAGGAGTCTGTTGCACTGCCAGGGAAGAAACCAGCCGCAGAGTTCTCAATTAAAAGGAGCGGTCCTTTTATTTGCGGTCCAGTGGTAAGTGGCTATCCAGTTGCCGGGGTGCTTGGCACGGGCAATTCGACCACTAGACGTCCTGGGATGCGAGCAAAGAAGGTAAACTGGTTGTGCCCACCAGACATGGGAAGAAGACTCTCCAGCCGGGAGATCTCCTCTGTCGTCGGGAAGTGGTGAGTAAGTTCAGCAGGGCTCCACCGGTGGTGTCGTCATAGCAGGTCAGCTCAGCTTCTCCCTCGTCGGATTTTCAGGTCCTGTGGCGACTTCTGAAGTTCCCGTCCCAAAAGCCCTGCTTTTATGCAAGAAACCCCCATTCATTCAGCCTAGCTGTCAATCAAACATGCTAAGTGGTGAGCCGGCCGGCTCACCACTTGGGCCAATCATACAAGAGTGCGACTTGAGTTGCCAAGGCAACTCAGTCCAGGGTGCCTAAACCCCCTCCCACACCCCCTGTGGTACCCAGACAGAGTGGCACCACTTTGGAAGGCTTCTGTGTAGAAGCCCGCCAAAAGTGGAACAAAGGGCTCGACCTTTGGTTTGGAGTTACAGAGGCAAACACAAACGCCATTTTAAAACCGAGCTCTGGCAGAAAATACAACTGGTGAATTAATGTTAAATAAATAAACCGGCGGTATGTAAGAGGCTATGTTAAAAAAGCATTAGCCTCGAACAATGGGAAAATCCCATAGAGATATATTCGCGGTTGAATATAAAAAGTAGTATCCACTGTCACCAGCCAAAACTCGACGAGGGGGGACAGGACAGTGCCCCCTCGAACAACAGACCCAGGGGCAATCGAACTGCCCCTACCAGTACATCCACAATATGATGGTTTGTACTGGTCTGTTAATAATTTGGGACTAGTAAAGCCAATGGTGACTTTACATGCCCTGGGAGACAGTAGTCAGTCCCAGGGTATGGAGTCTATGGTGGGGTGTCACTATGACACCCCGGTGTTACTGCTCGGAGGGTGCGGTGTAACACACACAGAAAAAACATATGAGACCCTATGGAGTAAAAGACCCCATAGCCCATGAAACACATTAACATTCAGAACACCACACATCATGTCCAAGAGTGGGGGAAAAAGAGTCTCACTCTTGGCAGGAGAAAAAAAACAAACTCCAGAAATCCAGCAAAGCTGCTGGGGGACTCACTAGGTTAGGAAATTCAGCCTAAACAAAGAATTCTCCCTAACATATAATTAATAAGATGGAAAACTAAGTTGCAATTGAAAATTCATATTTTGTAACAAATTATGCTTTTCTTCCGGTGGAAGCAAACAGGTATTACACAATTGTAATTTTCAGAGTTCCTGTGCTGTGTGCATAATCGCGCAGAGGCAGATAATTTTTACACTAATAATTTAATGTACACTCTAATTATTGAAACAGTGTGTAAAATGATGACTATGCATGGTCTAGTTTACATTCATTCAACCTTGCAGTCAATTGGCTACATTACTATCAATGGTCAGTGGCAGCAGAGTCTTTGCTCAAGGGTGCGTAATTGTCATTACACCAATCACAGGTGTTAAAGCCTCTCAAATCTTCAAGACTACAATTAAAACATCCAAAACCTGACTCTCCAGGAAGTGCAAGCGCTGTTCAAAAATAAAAATAAAAAAAAGTTACATTTGTAGTTGAAACAGAAACTCAGCAAAACCTGTCCCTGTGATAATACAGATAGGTATTTAACTTTATGAAGCGCTTTATACATGTTTCGTCCAACATCTATGCAGTGGGATTATTGTACCTCAGTCAATACTCAGTTGACCGACCGCTGAAGGATGTTAGCCAAAAATATAGCTCAGCCAGTTGCTGCAATCTGTGTATGATCTGTAGGTTACAGGTTCGAATCCCGGCAAGGCCAACTCAGCCTTTCATCCTTTCGAGGTTGATAAAGGAGTCCAGACTTTGGTTGGGTGATAATTGTGATAAATATGTTCTATGTACAGCCCTTTGCCAAAAGCGCTACATAAATAACCATTTGACCACCTAGATTAGATATAGAATTTAGCATGGAGTCCTTGCCGCTCTGCACTGTTGCATCATAACATTGGCATACCATTAGGTAGTAATAGCTCCAGGAAATGAGGACTTGAATTAAACATCGAAAGACAATTCTGCTATCAAACCTCAAAACACACAATACAATTCATATTTGTTTTACTATGTAATTGGCTAGGTTTTTATGTTTTCAATATTTAAACATACACAGGAGAGATCAAATGGCCAGACCTTCGGGAAATAATGCAAAGTGTATTCTGTCACAATGCAGAAAGCTGCTGCAAGGTAATGATTTTCATACGGTTTTTGCACATGTTGGCTGATGTCACATATATTGTACTCTCTTGCAAAGGAGGAAAGTCATTTTTACTCTCTTAAAATCACATTTACTCTTAACGTAGTAACTAAAATATTCCCACCTCAAAATCTTATCTGGAGCACTGGCTACAGAGAGAATCAACTGAACCAGGATGACTGAAGCGAGATCAACCGAGACCAGATGACTGAAGCAGAAATCCACCGAGACCGGATGGCTGAAGCAGAAATCCACCGAGACCGGATGGCTGAAGCAGAAATCCACCGAGACCGGATGGCTGAAGCAGAAATCCACCGAGACAAGATGGCTGAAGCGAGAACCAACCAAGACAGGCTGGCTGAAAGCAAGAATCAAATGAGCAAGGATGGCTGCAGCGAGAATCATCAGTGCTATGAGGGCTAAAGTGGGAACCTATCGAGCCACGATGGATGGTGCGAGAATCAACCGAGCCAGGATAGGTGCAGCAAGACGCAAATGAGCCAGTTTGGCTGCAGATAAAATCTTCACAGCACGAATGGCTGCACCAGGAATGAACCCACCATGATGGCTCTGGCAGGATTCAGCCAAACCGGGCAGCGGCATATGATTCAACTACAGGGAAAGAACCAAGCCATGGCAACAGCAGTGGGAATATAAGCAGCCAGGGCAGCCTCAGTGGACACCTACTGAACCACAGTGGCTATATGAGGTTTCAACATGCCTGGGGCATCTTGAGTGGGGCTTTCAATAACCAGGATAGCACAGACTGACCAAGCCAGAAAAGCTGCAGCACACATTGGCCAAACTAGCAGAGCTGCAGTAGGATTGGTCCAGAGGAGGCCAGTGGCAGGGCAGCTGTAGAAAGCATGTGGGCATCCTGGACAGCCCTGCCTGGATTCTGCACAGCAGCCACTGATGCAGGTTGAAACCCAAGTCGAATAATGGCTTTGGTAGCAGCTGGGCCAGGTCTGGTGCTGCAGGAACCAGCTGGGCCAATAGGGCTGCAGCGGAAACTGACCGGCCTAGTCATGTCAAGCGAGAATCACATGTCAGGCAGCCTTGGGGGCACTAGGTTGGTTATTGATTAGCTTTCTGCGCCTCACTCATGCTAGAGCTGGCAGAATTCTGTTTCCTTAAATGAGACATTACACACTGTTCTCTCTCATCAAATGAATGCATATGCCAGTGTGTAGACTTCAGTAAGTATGGATAGCCCCAGTGGAAAGCAAGAGAGCTTGGAAGATGCAGGGAAAATTGCCCATGCCAGAATGTCTGCAGTGCACACTGATTGACTCATGGCCAGGATGCCTGTGGTGGGCACTGATTGAGCGAGGACACATGCAGTGGGCACTGATTGAGCCAAGAAGCCGGCAGTAAGGATTGGTCAAGTCAGGATGCCTGCGGCAGGATGCCTACAGTAGGAACTGATAGAGCCCATATAGATGCAGTGGACCGTGATTGATCCAGAATGCATGCAGTGGGACTGAATTGAGCCAGGATGCTTGCAGTGGGAAATGATGGCATCATGATGCAGTAGTGGAAACCGATTGAGCCGGAATACCTGCAGTGGATACTGATGGAGTCAGGAGGCTTGCAGTAAAAACCAATTGAGTCCTCGGAAGGACTGCAATTGGGACTGACTAAGTCAGCAGGGATGACGTGGGAACTGATTGAGCTAGGATACCTGAAGCGGGTAATTAGTGAGCCAGGATATCCATAGTGGGTAATTATTGACTCAGGATACCTGCAGTGGGAACTGACGGCACCATGATGCACTTAGTGGGACCTGACTGAGCTGGGATACCTACAGTGGGTAATTATTGAGCCAGGATACCTTCAATGGGTACTGATTGAGTCAGGAGCTCTGCAAGGGGAACTGATAGAGCCAGGATACTTACAGTGGGTAATGATTGAGCCATGATGCCTACAGTGGGTAACGATTTACCCAGGATGCCTACATTTGGAAATAATTTACCCAGGATACCTGCAGTGGGTAAAGATTGAGCAAGGAGCTCTGGGGGGATTGGGAGCAGACTGATTGAGTCATGAGGCCAGCAGCGGGAATTGGTTGCTTGACCAGGCTAGGGTGCTAGAGCAGGAATCACCTAGGGCAGAATGCCTCCAGACAGAATCTTCCAGGAATTACTGTAGCATCTGGAATATACCAGTCCAAGACAAAAGCTTTTGATCAAGAGAGGATGACAGTAGCAGTTATCAAGTGGGATATGCCTTGGCTGATCCATGAATGCACCACTTGAAAGGTGCCTTGCCCGGAGAAGTGTAGCGGGAAACCACCAGAATAGCGTTATCAGAAGAAAGTAACCAGGTCAGAATTACAGCACAGGGGATGGTCAGCCTGGCAGGATCAGGAAAAGACTGGCACAAGATGGCAGCAGTGGAAATTGAATAGGAAAGGATATTATCAGAGGTAATTAACTAAACAAAGGTGGAGCATAGGCCGCTGCGGCAAGAAGTGACCAGGACAGGAGGCAGCCAAATAAAGGCACTGCTCCAATTTTCCCATCCTGCAAGGAAAGGACTTGATTTGCTTCACGTCACTACTGCTCCATTTAGAGGAACTAAAAGACATAATTCTCAAGACTAAACCGGCACACATCCACCACCATACATGCCAACACCCACTGGCATGCCCAAACCACCTAGACCAAGAACATCACTGTGAACACCAACCCCAACTGGCAGTCTAACATCTCCCTGCACCCCAACACCACTATGCACGCCAAGACCGCCATGCACAATAACACCACTAGGCACACCAACATCAGTTGGCATGCCAAACCCAGCCGACAATCTAGGCTCACTCTGCACATCATCACCCTGCACACAAAACAACCAAGCGCACCAACACCACTACCAATGTTACTCTTCAACACACACAGCACGATACCTAGATGTTCCTCTGCAGTGGGGTACTGCTTTTTTGATCTGACTCGCATCACGGCTTGAGCAAAAGCAAACTTTCATAATAACAATGATAATAATAATTTTGCCTTTATATAGCGCTACGAACCCTCAGGCATCTGAGCGCTGCTTATGTTACCCACGGTGTGTGGTGCTCATTTATCAACCTCGGAAGGATGAAAGGCTGAGTTTGGCCCTGCCGAGATTCAAACATGCGCCAGCAGGTTCTGCACAGATGTCACAGCGAGCGCTCTACTCGCTGTGCTATCAGACCGGGCAGTTACTCTCTTCTGGCTTTACCGCAAGTCATCACACTCTCTTACAAGCACAAAGAACCAACAGGGCACGCAAGTGTCAGAAATGGTGACATATAAGATCCAACAACATAAAGCCTTTTTGTTATATCATATTGAAGTTGAAGGCCTCTGACCTAAATCCCTATGTATAGCATATTATGACTCTACTGCCCATCCACCCAGTAAAATCTTCTCATATGAAATTAAAAAGGAATTTATTGGGGATTGCCTATAAGGACTATTTATTTACACTTGTTGCTCGAAACATCTGTCTGTTCCATACCCTTCCCAAACCTCCTTAAACCAAGCACCCAAACTCTGACACTTATAAAATAGATCCCGACATGTCAATTCAAACGAGTCGCTCCTCATTTCAGGTGTTGGTTCATCAAAATAGGCAGAGTAGAAGTAACATCAGATGTCATTTAAGTCACTGATGACATCAGAGGAAGCGACATCACATAACACTTGTTAATCTCAAATGGATAAGGGAGGGCATGGAAGCAGCTGCCCTTAAGATAGTGTAGACTACTTGTAGACTACTATCACACTCAGCACACAGTGTGTGAAGCAGGAAGGAGCATGCTAAGTTCTGGGCACAGGATTCCCTGACACTCCTAGTTGGTGTGCTGAGTTGTAGTCTGAGAGAGGAGAACAAAAAGCGAGTGATCGATTCAGGGATGAGTGGTGACACTACTTGGTGCAGTACCCAGGCACACAGCGCCATGCTGCCATCACCATCCTAAGGGAGGGCTGAGCCGAGTGCTATGTGGACAGGGGGCAGCTCTATAAAGAGATGTGGAAACATCGCCCAGGCACCCCAGGACCCACAGGGAAGCTCGCCATCCACTGTGGCAACATTTAGGCTGCAGGCCCTAAACCAGTCATGACAATATGTACTTACCACTTCACTGAATTTATGTACTCAAATTCATATAAATGTAGTACAAATTCAATGCAAGGACATTTTGCCAACAATGCAGCCTAAGAAAATATTGGCCATATTAAAATTGAAATATCAATAATAAAAAAAACAGTTAATGGGAAAATTATATAGAAAGGGAAAACTCATAGAATATAAAAAGCATTAAAGAAGACCAGCAAAAGATGGGAGACATGAGTATGGCCAAAGAGGGAATGCGGCATCCCCAGGTCATCCTTAGAATTCTTGTTATCCATTGAGAATGAGGAAATGGAATTAAGCATTTTTTTAAATAGAACATATTTTGAGAAGTATTGAGGTGAAATATACATAAGCAATCTAATGGAAAAAAGTGAAACAAATACATTGAATTATAAGTCATTGAGTTGTGTTGAGGCAATACAACATTGTTCCGAACAGGCCCTGGTGCGCCAAGTGTTACTTACCTCTAACAGTATTTTTGCAGCTTGCAATCAGTGTCTATTCTATGATCCAAACAGCACCATGGCCATCATGCTAAATGGATCAGACCCACAAGAAAAGCGTAAAGAAATGCTAACCCTAACTTTGCCGTATCTGTTGCATTCTGGGGAGAAGTTCCCATGTGGTGCGGGAAGCTTGTGCAGGATCACTAAACAGGAGTTCCTGCCCCATGCTGGAAAATCCCCGGTCAAACCACCGGGATCTACATTGTGCTCTCCATGAGGGAGCATGCTTTCTGCAGAATGCGCATGCTTTTCCTGCTTCAGGAAAAATTAGCCACGGTACGTGGAATTGAGCAGGCAATGTGTGGGGTCCCTCAGAGTTCCTGTGTGTCCCCCACTCTCTACAATATATTCACCAAGCCACTGTTCGATGATCTTGACCTTCTGGGTGTCATCTACACTAACTACGCGGATGACACTCAGATTCTCCTCCCTCTTTCTGGGGATCATGATAGGGACCTGGCATGGATGGCCACTCACTGTCTATGCCTGAATGATGACAAGACAGAGTTGATAATCCTCGGCTGCCCCTCCAACATTTCCAAATTAGGGCATGAATATGCCTCCGTCATTATTGACAGTAATAACACCATCGTCTCCAAGGAGGTAAAAACTCTGGGTTTCTACCTTGATGCAACAATGTCCTTTACTAAACAACTAAATTCTCTGGCGTCCACCACAGCCTACAGTTGTGAGCTGATCACAGCAGGTAGGCCCTTCCTGTCTAATGATAGCTGCCTCATACTGGCCAGAGCATTAATCCTATCAAGACTAGAGTACTGCAACGCCCTCTACAGCAGTGCTAATAAAAACCATTATCCAAAAACTCCAAATACTACAAAACAATGCCATTGGAGCTGCATTAGGCATTAACAAAAGAGTGCACATCTCTGCTATCAGACGTCATCACAAATGGTTATCTACCCATAACAAAATACAACTAAAAATCGCCTCCTTGACACATAAAGCACTACACAATGTGGCACCGAGTTACCTAATTGACAGAATATCTAGAAGAACCTCCAGCAGACCGACTAGAACCATTAACACAAACTGTCTGGTAGTACCCAGATTCAAATCATCTAAGATTGGCGGCAACAGTTTCCCTGTGAAGGCCGCTAAACTCTGGAATTCTCTGCCACACCAGTTGAGAGCCGACCTCCCCCACTCTTTCTTCAGAAAGAACCTCATCACCCACCTCGGCTTGACTGAGAATTAGTTCTCCTCTGAAACTGTGGTTCGCTAGCACGACCTGTTGCTAGATTGTAAATTTGTAAATTGTGTACTTCCCTAGTTACTAAGATGTAAATAACTCTGCCCCTCTGCAAAACTTAAGTCTTGTATATTGTATTATTTCCTGTGTAATGTGACTTTTCATTTATTGCCTGTACACTATGTAGCATGTGTAAGCTTTGCATATCCTTCTGTGCCCTGCTACTCTTGGGTCTGGTGCGCCTTATAAATGCAATAAACAAACAAACAAACAATGGCGGCATCCATGTTTTCCATGGCTGCCGCCTTACTGATCTCGGCTGTGCGCATGCACGATTGGCGGGAATCCCACCGGGCTAACTATATCAGTGTGATGAAAGGCACCGAATCCTGAGGGGGGGCTCGGAGGGGCAGGGGGAGAAACAATGCATCTTCCACTTACCCCGATGCACTCAAGGAGAGACACAATGATGAGTGTCCCTCCGTGGACACGCGCTTCCAAATGTTCATTTTACGAATATCGCTTTCAAAGTACAAACATCACTTTACCTGCCTCTGTTTTAAGGCAGGACTATCCAGGAACCCTCTCAAGAAATAAAAGAGGTAGATTTTTAGATCTGCTATTTGATCATTAGTTTGTGATCTGGGATCCCTGTTTGATATTTGTTTTTGTAAAATGCCAACTTGCCTCATAACTATGCATGTTCTGAGAAGCAGAATTCCTTACCCTGCTAAAGACCACTTACCTTCCTTGTTGTTTCAAAGCATTCTCTCCTTGTAATAGTGCTGATTGTTGACCCAGGACTGGAGGGATCTTTAAATGGAGAAGTTCCAAATGTCATGCTTCCAGACTTAAGGAAACGAGCTTCCATTAAAGAAGCAGACACCACATCCAGAAATGAGTTTAAAGGTCATTGTAATTCAGTGAAGAAGTTACAAGTCACGAGGAAACATCACATTCGAGAGGAGGTTGCAATTTAAAAAACAAACTCTGCACCAAATCAGAGATACGGTCGGAAATTGAAACAAAAACGTAGCACCCGGTCAAAGACGAGGCCATGAGTTGTCATGTCGCGATGTTGGAGTCATGGCACCCTCTCACATTGTTATGTGGGAAGGCTCACTTTGGGCCAGAACTCGAGGGAAATGATGTTGGGCTAGGGAGGGGGTGTGGGGAAGGGAAACGGGATGTGACGGGGTCAACAGTTACAGTTGGAATGGTGTGGAATAAAGACATTGATATGCCACTGGCTGTCCCGTGTGCTGTTTTCATTTAGCAGGCGGCTCACCACCCCATGAGGGTGAGCCCCCATCGAGCGGTGCACGCTCGAGCCGACACTGGCGACGAGGGCGAATCACATGTTCCCCCACACGCCGCGTTGCATGACGCCGGCGAAAGTGGGAACTGCAAACACGTGGCTCGGGCAAACTGGCCTGAGCACCAGCAGCAGCGCAATATCGGAGGGTGCAGTTGGGAATTTGCTACGCGCGTCACCGCACCTCCAGCTGCAATGCCCACATCCTGCATTCAAAGGTACGATGGGTTGTGCAATAGCCCCCTCACACACACTCTCTCTCCCAGATAATAAAGGCCCGTGCAGGCTAGCAAGAAGCCCCTGCTGGTAAGGCTAATACCAAGGAAAGAGGAAAACCAAGGAGGGCACGGTGCAGGAAACCAGGAGCACACCATCCTGAACACAGGGCTGCCATACCCTGTACATAAAGGGTGTCCACCCAACAGACTGATAAGGCAAGCACACAACAGGGCAGGTAGTCCTCACCCGGCCCTGCACAGCAAAGGAAGCTCCTATGAGCCACAGAACGCATGCCATGTCAAAGGAGGACATTGCATCCACGTCAGGTGGGGCGCTTCAGGACCCACCTTTCCCTCAGGCGGAGGATCTCAATTACTACACCTACCACACACATTCGACGTCCATAACACCAGCAACCTGGGGCCATGATGGACAACCTGTCTAAGGGACTTTAAATTCTATGTAGGAGCCATAGGGCTCAACGACGATGAAAGACTCAAAAACACCCTGTCCATGGCAGTAGAACTAGCCGTCAGACATATCGCGTGTGAACTACTGAACCTGGAGACAGCATCTTACCAAAATCTATATGAAAAATGATCGGAATACTTTGCACCCCACACCAATGTCGACTACGAAAGGCATATCTTCCATACAACGTGCCAGGAAAGAGGGGAATCACTTAACAATTTTGTTATGAGACTCAGAATAAAACTGAAATACTGTGATTTCAAAAACAGAGGACATTGGAAGAGATACTAGCCCTAGCTCACATGCAAGTAGCGGTAGAGTCACAGCTACGCAATCTGGGCAAAATCTCGATACAATCAAAAACTGTCGAACCCGATGCCATCAACAAATTGTTTATCACACCCAATCAGCTAGCCAGACGCTCCGAAGAAACGTGCTTCAGGTGTGGATATGAAAATCCTCACACCGGGGAATGCCCAGCGCTGCGCCATAAATGTGCTGCATGCGATGGCGACGAGAACTTTAGAGCCGTCTGCAAAAACACACCCACCCAATCAACCAGCAGGAGATGTCTCATGGAATGACCGAAAACTGCACGGACAAGCCCACAAAGCATTAGACATGACAGTGAACCCAGAGGGCAGAGGTGAGACGAAGGCCAATACAGAAGCTCCTATGCTTGAGAAGAGCATCAACCGCCCGAAAGTTCCAGATGCAGCAGCAGGACGAGATTCATCCAATACATCAAAATGAGACCACCCTTAAGTAGCGACTCGCCCTTGTCGGAGGAAGACCAGTGGAAAAAGAGCTATGCGTTGGCCCTAAACAACAGCACAGCAACCCTACATAGCCCAGTCCTCATGCTCCAAGTCAAAGATACCACCGTAGAATTTCTCATAGACACAGGGCGACAGTCAACATAATTAGCAGAGAGGCTACAACACGCTCTACAGGGCTCCAAAACTCAACAAAATCAACGGTCGACATCTATCCATATGGCAGCTAGACCGGAAATGGGTCCCTAGTATGGGTGGTTGTGCACTACTTAAATAGTTGATCTGAAACTGGATTGGGCCAGGTGGTTAGCTGCAATAGTGAGGCAAAGAAGGGTAATTTTCCCAGAACCCCTTCCAGAAAAACTGTACATATGTATTAGGAAATGTCTCACGAGTTGCGCTCACCCCCACATGTATGTTGGAGATAATTTTAACAAAGGTGCATATACATACAATTACAGTTTACAGAAACAAGTGACAAGGAGCTGTATAAGTAAATATAATATCCGTCAAGTAGTTTTAAAGGTTTATTCACAAGCATCACACGTCACGCCAACACGTGTTTCAGCCCTCTCTGGGCCGTCCTCAGGGCGTTTAGATGGGTGATAGTAAGAGTTCACTAATAACATACATTGTAATAAAGTAAAGTGGAATTGTGAAAGTTGTCACGTAATAGACTGAAAATGTTATCATCATGTTTGATTATATTAGCACAATGCGTACCAAGTACAGGTGTGAGGAGAGAGACCAACAGATTTGGGGGGGGGGAGAAAAAGGAAAGAAAGAGAAGAAGAAAATAAATTAGTACTGAGTACAGTGTGATTCTCAATTTTGATTAAATACATCAAGTAGAGAAATCAAAAAATCATAATAATTTAGGTCCACAACTTATCATTTGAAATAAAATATATTAGAGGCTTCAAATATCCTTGCACAGAATTAATTATATTGGAAATCGGCTGTGACCACATCCAACAGAGAAAAAGCAGATCAGAGGCGCATGATACCTGTTAAAGTGGTCCCTTGATCTAATCTCTTAATTAGCTGATTTTCTTGTTCTTTTCCCAAAGTTAGCTGTAAAGAGAAAAGTCTGCCACTAATTACTAGGTGTATTGCTAGCAATGTCAGAAAATAGGTTTTACCAAGTACAATGCAAATCTGAGTATTGGGTAAGAGAACTCGTGCTTACCAGCAGGTGCAAGTTAAGTGCATATTGCAAAAAGTCACGCGCTGCCGTTTCCGTGCTGCAATTCAATTTTAGTTTCTAAGTCCGACTATGGGAGAAAGCACAAAAACAGGTCTCCCATTAGTCAGCTTGCCCAAAACTCTGCCGTAATATACAGAGGGAGAGGCAAGTTCGTCGGTGCTTACTTGTAGCTGCTTCACTTTCGCCGCTTCAATGCGTTTCTGGTGCTGTCTCCAGCACGTCCGTGAGTCGTGTGCCTCCAGGAATGTGGGTGTTGTCTGGTTTAGCCATTCACAGGGCAGGTGGGACTTAAAGCCCACGGTCATGTGATCCATTGTGATCAGGGTTGCCGGGCAACCAAGTGCAGAGTACGAACTCGAAGGCTGCCGTGTTCTTTAAGTTTTTAGAGAAAATAAACAGGCAAGCCTGGTACTGCAACCGTTTTTTGGGATATGCAGAGAAATATTCAATGTTACTGCTGCATCATTTATGTATTTGGGATAATAGCCAAAGTAACGTGTTATACGAGTGCTGAAACTGGCGTGCCTCACTTAGATAGCACGTTCTAATTCGAGGTGCAGTTTAATAGAGTAATGTTAAAATAGGCACAACGTGTGTTGTAATATCCTCGATATTATTGTTGATTGCTAAGTATATAATTAGGTGTTCTATCCTAAAAAAGATGTCTATGCAAAAAAACGGCTATCTGGCTGGCATTTTGGTTGGTCATATGATTGATAGAGATAAAAAAGACTATATATATAGTTTTTAAATGCCCGTGTCATTCAAGATACAACCGATACTTAGTAAAATCTTTTGTGTTAGTATAGTTTCATGGAGTTATTCCATGTATGCAAAGGCTGTGGCGCCAGTTCAAAAGTGATGACGCCCAAACAATGCTTGTATAGCAAAACCAAAAGTGGTGGCACAGTAATAGTGACATGGTGGGTCCCAGGTAAAAGGGCATGTATGGGTTGCAGTGCCAGGTTGATTCTAATTGTATGGGAGAGTACTACAAGTTTATCGGAAAAGAGTCCAAAATAGGTTCTCAAATATGTACTTAAAATGAAATGCAACTAGTTAAGGTAATTACCAGTGAGGTAAATCAGTAAAATCCGACAGATTAATGAGCATTGTAACAGAATATGTGCATGTGTCAAGTAATAGTCTTAAACCACTTGCATTCTAAATGCCGAATTGAAATTGGGGGAGCCAAACGGTAGGCTGCTTGTTCTCTTGAATTCTAAATGCCAAATTGAAATTGGTTAGGGGAGTCAAACTAAAGGCTGCTTGTTCTCTTGTGATGTGGTGACAGACACGAGTATCAATATTATACATCTAGAACTTCAAAGAAACACATTTAGTTCATGTTCTTGGTTGAGTCCAAGTTGCACACCTCTAAGCCTACAGATCATACGAGCTTCCGCTTGCCGTAATTTCAGTTGCCTGTTGCCTCCTCTAGCATGTGGTTTGATATGTTGTAGGCCCACAAATCTGATGTCCTTTCTGTGCTCCAGCTGGTGCTCCTTTTGCCAATGTGTTGCAAAAGGCAATTTCATGTCTTGGCTACTGAGGTTCGACAGGTGTTCTTTAATGCGTACTCTCAGTTCCCTGATGGTACTGCCAATATATACTTTTTTGCAAACACATAAGTTACCGTATACAATAAACTTGGAACGGCAGTTTATGAATTCAGTAATATTAGTGCTCAGGTTACCATGGCATGTAAATACTTTGGTAGGTGATAAAGCGAACTGGCAAAAATTACAGGTCCCACACTTGTGAAAGCCACTTGGTCTCGTACTAAGTGAGAGCCAATTGTCCTGTCTGTAGGAGCCAGATTTCATGAAGGAAGGACAAAGTAGGTTCCTAAGAGTCGGTGCTCTTGAAAAAATGATTCTTGGTTTGTCCGTAATATAGGTTCCCAAGTCTGAATCCAATTGCAAAAGGTTCCAGTGTTTATTCAGGATGTGATAGATAAATTTAGACTCACTTGAAAATTTTGTGATAAAGTTAACATGTTGTGGAAATTTAGTCGAATTCCTAGTTTGCTCATTCCCAGTTTGTGTGAGTAGTGAGGAACGGGTCCTTGTTTTCACATTCCTTAGTGCATGATAAATGGTGGACTTGTAACCTCTCTCTTGAAATCTGGCTCCTATGGACTTACATTCTTTTTCAAATAGTGCATCTACACTGCAGTTCCTCCTAGCTCTGAGAAACTCTCTGTGTGGTATATTGTCAATCACATTCTTTCTGTGACAACTTTTAGCATGTAGAATCGAATTAACTGCAGTGTCTTTGCGATAGGTACAGGTATGAATAATTTCATTGGTTACATAGATCCTAAGGTCCAAGAACACAATCTCAGTGGGATCAATTTTGCCAGTGAATTGAATTCCAAATTGGTTCTGATTAAGAAATAGCAAAAAATCATCAAATTGTGTGAGTGAGCCTTCCCAGATTGCAAATACATCATCTATGTATCTCCTCCATTCAGGAATACATTTTATATATGGGTTATTGTGAAAAATGTATGAGTCCTCAAAGTATGCCATGAAAAGATTAGCTAGTGCCGGTGCATATTTTGCACCCATAGCTATTCCCTTGGTTTGGGTGTAGTACTCATCGTTAAAAATGAACTGATTATGGTTAAGTGTAAAGTCTACAAAGGACTTGAGCATCTGAACATGAGTTGCATGTGATGCTGAATGTGCTCTGAATGAGTAGTCTATAGTTTTGAGGGCTAATGTAGGTTCAATAGATGTATATAGTGCAGTAACATCTAGGGTGACTAAAAAGTAATCTGTTTTCCATTGGATATTTTCAAGAATTTGTAACATATGTGTTGTGTCTTTCAAATAAGCCGGAATTTGTGGTACTAAGTTCTTAATGCACGAGTCAATGTAGGTTGCTAAGTTCTCTGTGGCCCCTCCCTGGCCACTCATGATAGGTCTCACAGATGGCAGTTTATCAAATAGATATAGAGTAGGCATCACGGGACTGGTGTTATTCAGAAATTGTTTTTCCTCATCAGTGAGCATGCCAAGTTGGTACCATTCTTGTATCAGTTGTTGTAGTTTTTGTACAGTTTGGGTCATTGGCCTCTCCTTAGCAACCAGTACACTTTCTGACATGACTGAGGTACAAATAGACCTATACAAATTTACAAGAAAACTGAAATTGAAAAAATACTTTCACAATAAACCGAACACTTTTCAACCACGGATAGAGTTACCATAAGAATAGACCAAAATTCATGCCACCAAATGTTGAAGACAATGCAATAGAAATTTTTTACAAAGCAGTTACCAAAGAAATTCATCATTACATTGATGGTCACAATAAAGGGTTTGTCAGTAAAAATCGTAATCTTTCAAAAGCTGAACAACTGGCCCTCCGTGAGCTATCTGCAGATGATACTCTAATCATTAAGGAAGCAGATAAAGGAGGCAACATTGTCATCCTTAACAAATCAGATTATATCAGTATGGCTCATGAACATCTAGCAACTCCAGACTGCTATCTCAAACTTAGAAATAACCCAATGACCCCAACTGAACAAAAACTACAACAGCTGATACAAGAATGGTACCAACTTGGCATGCTCACTGATGAGGAAAAACAATTTCTGAATAACAACAGTCCCGTGATGCCTACTCTATATCTACTACCGAAGATTCACAAACCATTTGATAAACTGCCATCTGTGAGACCTATCATGAGTGGCCAGGGAGGGGCCACAGAGAACTTAGCAACCTACATTTACTCGTGTATTAAGAACTTAGTACCACAAATTCCGGCTTATTTGAAAGACACAACACATATGTTACAAATTCTTGAAAATATCCAATGGAAAACAGATTACTTTTTAGTCACCCTAGATGTTACTGCACTATATACATCTATTGAACCTACATTAGCCCTCAAAACTATAGACTACTCATTCAGAGCACATTCAGCATCACATGCAACTCATGTTCAGATGCTCAAGTCCTTTGTAGACTTTACACTTAACCATAATCAGTTCATTTTTAACGATGAGTACTACACCCAAACCAAGGGAATAGCTATGGGTGCAAAATATGCACCGGCACTAGCTAATCTTTTCATGGCATACTTTGAGGACTCATACATTTTTCACAATAACCCATATATAAAATGTATTCCTGAATGGAGGAGATACATAGATGATGTATTTGCAATCTGGGAAGGCTCACTCACACAATTTTATGATTTTTTGCTATTTCTTAATCAGAACCAATTTGGAATTCAATTCACTGGCAAAATTGATCCCACTGAGATTGTGTTCTTGGACCTTAGGATCTATGTAACCAATGAAATTATTCATACCTGTACCTATCGCAAAGACACTGCAGTTAATTCGATTCTACGTGCTAAAAGTTGTCATAGAAAGAATGTGATTGACAATATACCACACAGAGAGTTTCTCAGAGCTAGGAGGAACTGCAGTGTAGATGCACAATTTGAAAAAGAATGTAAGTCCATAGGAGCCAGATTTCAAGAGAGAGGTTACAACAAGTCCACCATTTACCATGCACCAAGGAATGTGAAAACAAGGACCCGTTCCTCACTACTCACACAAACTGGGAAATTAGCAAACTAGGAATTCGACTAAATTTCCACAACATGTTAACTTTATCACAAAATTTTCAAGTGAGTCTAAATTTATCTATCACATCCTGAATAAACACTGGAACCTTTTGCAATTGGATTCAGACTTGGGAACCTATATTACGGACAAACCAAGAATCATTTTTTCAAGAGCACCGACTCTTAGGAACCTACTTTGTCCTTCCTTCATGAAATCTGGCTCCTACAGACAGGACAATTGGCTCTCACTTAGTACGAGACCAAGTGGCTTTCACAAGTGTGGGACCTGTAATTTTTGCCAGTTCGCTTTATCACCTACCAAAGTATTTACATGCCATGGTAACCTGAGCACTAATATTACTGAATTCATAAACTGCCGTTCCAAGTTTATTGTATACGGTATCTTATGTGTTTGCAAAAAAGTATATATTGGCAGTACCATCAGGGAACTGAGAGTACGCATTAGAGAACACCTGTCGAACCTCAGTAGCCAAGACATGAAATTGCCTTTTGCAACACATTGGCAAAAAGAGCACCAGCTGGAGCACAGAAAGGACATCAGATTTGTGGGCCTACAACATATCAAACCACATGCTAGAGGAGGCAACAGGCAACTGAAATTACGGCAAGCGGAAGCTCGTATGATCTGTAGGCTCAGAGGTGTGCAACTTGGACTCAACCAAGAACATGAACTAAATGTGTTTCTTTGAAGTTCTAGATGTATAATATTGATACTCGTGTCTGTCACCACATCACAAGAGAACAAGCAGCCTACCGTTTGGCTCCCCCAATTTCAATTCGGCATTTAGAATGCAAGTGGTTTAAGACTATTACTTGACACATGCACATATTCTGTTACAATGCTCATTAATCTGTCGGATTTTACTGATTGACCTCACTGGTAATTACCTTAACTAGTTGCATTTCATTTTAAGTACATATTTGAGAACCTATTTTGGACTCTTTTCCGATAAACTTGTAGTACTCTCCCATACAATTAGAATCAACCTGGCACTGCAACCCATACATGCCCTTTTACCTGGGACCCACCATGTCACTATTACTGTGCCACCACTTTTGGTTTTGCTATACAAGCATTGAAAGCTTCGATTTGGGCGTCATCACTTTTGAACTGGCGCCACAGCCTTTGCATACACGGAATAACTCCATGAAACTATACGAACACAAAAGATTTTACTAAATATCGGTTGTATCTTGAATGACACGGGCATTTAAAAACTATATATATAGTCTTTTTTATCTCTATCAATCATATGACCAACCAAAATGCCAGCCAGATAGCCGTTTTTTTGCATACACGTCTTTTTTAGGATAGAACACCTAATTATATACTTAGCAATCAACAATAATATCGAGGATATTACAACACACGTTGTGCCTATTTTAACATTACTCTATTAAACTGCACCTCGAATTAGAACGTGCTATCTAAGTGAGGCACGCCAGTTTCAGCACTCGTATAACACGTTACTTTGGCTATTATCCCAAATACATAAATGATGCAGCAGTAACATTGAATATTTCTCTGCATATCCCAAAAAACGGTTGCAGTACCAGGCTTGCCTGTTTATTTTCTCTAAAAACTTAAAGAACACGGCAGCCTTCGAGTTCGTACTCTGCACTTGGTTGCCCGGCAACCCTGATCACAATGGATCACATGACCGTGGGCTTTAAGTCCCACCTGCCCTGTGAATGGCTAAACCAGACAACACCCACATTCCTGGAGGCACACGACTCACGGACGTGCTGGAGACAGCACCAGAAACGCATTGAAGCGGCGCAAGTGAAGCAGCTACAAGTAAGCACCGACGAACTTGCCTCTCCCTCTGTATATTACAGCAGAGTTTTGGGCAAGCTGACTAATGGGAGACCTGTTTTTTGTGCTTTCTCCCATAGCCAGACTTAGAAACTAAAACTGAATTGCAGCACGGAAACGGCAGTGCGTGACTTTTTGCAATATGCACTTAACTTGCACCTGCTAGTAAGCACGAGTTCTCTTACCCAATACTCAGATTTGCATTGTACTTGGTAAAACCTATTTTCTGACATTGCTAGTAATACACCTAGTAATTAGTGGCAGACTTTTCACTTTACAGCTAACTTTGGGAAAAAGAACAAGAAAATCAGCTAATTAAGAGATTAGATCAAGGGACCACTTTAACAGGTATCATGCGCCTCTGATCTGCTTTTTCTCTGTTGGATGTGGTCACGGCCGATTTCCAATATAATTAATTCCGTGCAAGGATATTTGAAGCCTCTAATATATTTTATTTCAAATGATAAGTTGCGGACCTAAATTATTATGATTTTTTGATTTCTCTACTTGATGTATTTAATCAAAATTGAGAATCACACTGTACTCAGTACTAATTTATTTTCTTCTTCTCTTTCTTTCCTTCCCCCCCCCCTCAAATCTGTTGGTCTCTCTCCTCACACCGGTACTTGGTACGCATTGTGCTAATATAATCAAACATGATAATAACATTTTCAGTCTATTACGTGACAACTTTCACAATGCCACTTTACTTTGTTACAATGTATGTTATTAGTGAACTCTTACTATCACCCTTCTAAACGCCCTGAGGACGGCCCAGAGAGGGCTGAAACATGTGTTGGCGTGACGTGTGATGCTTGTGAATAAACCTTTAAAACTACTTGACGGATATTATATTTACTTATACAGCTCCTTGTCACTTGTGTCTGTAAACTGTAATTGTATGTATATGCACCTTTGTTAAAATTATCTCCAACATACATGTGGGGGTGAGCGCAACTCGTGAGACATTTCCTAATATCTATCCATATGGTTCCACCTCACCACTACCATGCAAGGCTGTTATCACAGCTTGGTGCACCCACAAGGCCTTTGCTACTAGGATCCTGCTACACGTCCTAAAAACAGAAGTCAACAGCGGATGAATACTCAGCTTCAGAATGGCAGTGGAAATGTGTCTAGTAAATATCCTTTACCAGCTAATGGCCCACAAATACTTTGTGAAGCTTGAAGACATTGAGGCAGCATTCCCAAACCTATGGACTCAGAAAATCTAAGCATTGAAAAATACAGCTACATATCAACCCAGAGGTCAGACCGGTTGCTCAACACTGCAGGGACATACCCATCAATATTCAATGACAAGTAAAAGAGGAGATTGACAAACTCCTAAAACAACAAGTAATTGAGCCAGTGATAGGGCCCACCCCGTGGGTATCGCCATTAGTACCTGTCCCAAAGAAATCATCATGTGGCTGCATCAGACTATGCATGGACATGAGGAGGGCGAATGAAGCAATCGAACGAGAAAGACACCAGGCGCCCAGGATAACGGGCATGATACACCTACTACATGGCGCACATTTTTTTTTCTAAATTAGATCTCACAAAAGGATTTAATCAAATAGAGATTGCCCCCGAGTCGCGATACTGTAGTACCTTCATCACCTACATGGGCCTGTTCCAATACAAACGGCTGAGCTTTGGCATCTCGTCCGCGGCAGAACTCTTTCAGGAGGAGATACATAAAGTCATCTGACATGTCCCCAACTGCCTCAACTACTCTGATGATTTCCTCCTATTCAGCAAATCAAAAGAAGAACACGACGCAGCCCTACACAGGGTTTGTGCAGCACTCAAAGTGGCAGGGCTAACACTCAACAAATCCAAATGTGAGTTTGTTAAAGGATCCCTCAGATTCTTTGAGCAGATCTTCTCAGAGAAAGGAATGCTACCTGACCCAGACAAGGTGGTGGCACTAAACACTGCTCAGCCACCTCAAAATGTATACGAACTATACTAGTTCTTAGGACTTGTCAGCTACAGCTCCAGGTATCTCCAAGACTATGTCACGGTCAGCAACCCTCTGCGGCTTCTCACACGCAAAGATCAACTCTTTGAGTGGTCAACCGACTGCCGAAAATCCTTTCGAGACCATCCGGAACAATATCTACAAGGTGATGATATGGCATACTACAACGCGGAAAGGAAGATTGAGGTGACAGTCGAACCCAGCCCTGTCAGTCTAAGAGCCATACTAATGGAGCGAGACCCGAATGGCCTATCCAACCTATCTGTCATGGCCTATGCTAGCAGAAGTCTCACACCCACGGAACAAGTGTACTCCCAGGCAGAGAAGGAAGGCCTGGCAGTTGAGTGGGCCTGCAAGTATTTCCATCTGTTCTTGTACGGAAAGGCATTCACGGTCATCACCGATCACCAGGCCCCCCTGACGATATACGAAGACCCAAAAGCAAGAATGCCTCCCCAGAATAGCACGATGCAGCCTGAAGCTGCAGGACTACAAATTTGATACTGTGCATCGCCCAGGCAAAGAAGGCAACCCTGCTGATTACTTATCCAGACACCCCACAGAGCCAGCCCAAGCGGGACTCTCCATTGCGGATGCCTATATCAACTACATCATCCACCACCTACAGCCCCTACCAGTGGACTTCACCACCCTTGTGAAGGTGTCGGAAAGGGGCCCGGCTCTTGCAATCATGGCCCACTGCATTAGAAAAGTAAAGACATCACACTTGAAACATCAGGCCAGAAATGAGCGAGAATCGGTGAAGGACGACATAAGATGCGTGGGGCTAGTGAAGGATAAACTGACTGTCGTCAACAATCACATTGTCATGAAGGGCTGCAAGGTGATCATCCCAGACTCACTAAGGGAAAAGACGGTCATGCTGGCACATGAAGGCCACCGGGGGGTAGTGTCCACAAAATGCCTTCTATGTCAAAAAGTTTGATTCCCCCAATTAGACACCAT
The DNA here is from genome assembly GCF_040938575.1 of Ambystoma mexicanum. Taxonomy (NCBI): domain Eukaryota; kingdom Metazoa; phylum Chordata; class Amphibia; order Caudata; family Ambystomatidae; genus Ambystoma; species Ambystoma mexicanum. The sequence continues at coordinate 47,867,897 of NC_090940.1, read as the reverse complement.
TGTAGAAGAGATTGTAGGCAGGTGCACCATCTGCCCTCAAGTGGCACAGCCTCCTCACCCCAATCCTCTACAGATGTCTTCACTCCCAGAACGTGTCTGTGAATAACTGGCCATGGACTTCTTTGGACCACTACGCAACAGTAAACACTTACTCGTATTAATTGACGAACACTCACGGTTTCCTGAGGCCCAGCTGACAGAATCCACGGCAGCTACGCGCGTCATCCCCGCACTAGACCACATGCTGTCCTCATATGGGATCCCAAAGATCATAAAGTCGGACAACAGACCGCCGTTCGCCAGTTATGACTTTGAGAAATTTGCACACTAAATGGGATTCCAGCACAGAAAGATAACACCACAGTGGCCTAAGCCAACGGCATAGTAGAAAGATTCATAGCCAATATCAAGAGGACCCTACAAATAGCCAACATCCTCAACAAGCCATTTGAACAAGCCCTACACCAACTCCTGTATGCATACCGCCACACGCCACACAGCACCACAGGAGTCTGTCCTTCAGACCTTATGCTCCGCCAAAACATTAGGACAAGGCTAGCCGAGGGCCTCACACGAACCCAGACAGCAACTCTGGATCACCAAGCAAGGGCCCGCGACCAAGAAGAGAAGAACAAAATGAAAGACAGATCAGATTCCCGCTGAGGAGCGAAAGAGTGCGACATAGAACCGGGAGACTATGTGTTGGTATGGCAACCAAAAGGACGGAAGGAGGACCCCACATTTGCACCCGAGCAGCTAGTCATAACTAGCAAAAAAGGTACCATGATAACAGCAACAGTCAAAAACTAGAAACTCATCCCACTTCAAGAAGCTCAGAGGCACCCTACACCCCGTGTGGCAGCTCGCATCCCACAGTCAAAATGACCAGCTCTCAGACGATCTTTATCAAGGAGATGGAGAACAGTCAGAAGAAGAAGCCAGCAGTGAAGAGGAGCAATCATCCCCACAGACACTGCATTTTCCCACGAGACCTCAACGATGTCGCATGAAGCCTCAGCGACTGATTGAAGCATGGGTTAAAATCGTAAGTGATCTGACACGTAAAAAGGGGGGGAGATGTCATGTTGCGATGTTGGAGACATCGCACCCTGTCACATTGTTACATGGGACGGCTCATGTTTGGGCCAGAACTCGTTGGGCTAGTGTTGTGGCCTCTAAGGACGACAGGACGCTAAGATGGGTCTTAAATGTCTTTATTAATAAGACAAACTGCTGGGCATAACTTGCACTTGAGTAGAGCAGGGGAGTTACTCACAGTTCCAGTCTGGGCCTTCCAGTTGCTTCACTGGAGGCAAGGTGTGCTCATGGATGGCACACTGTGAGCTTCCAGGGCCCCCAGGTGGCCTCCTGTGGCCTTGGACTTATGCCCTGGAAGCTGGCACTCAGGGGGTTATTTGTGCCTTCTTTATAGTGGCTCCTTACTAGGAGCAGCGCTGTGAGCCGAACTCTTAGTCTGACGCTCTGCCAAGATCTGGCGGCAACGCTCTCCGATGTTTTCTTAGGGAGGGGGCGTGGGGAAGGGAAACGGGATGTGACCGGGGTCGACAGTTACAGTTGGTACGGTGTGGAATAAAGACGTTGATATTTCACTGGCCATCCCGTGTCCTGTTTTCATTTAGCCGGCGGCTCCCCCGCCCCATGAGTGTGAGCCCCCATCGAGCGGTGCGCACTTAAACCGACATGAGCGGGGATTTAAGTGGGCTGGGGCTGTGAGCTGGCAGGGTTTTAGCATCTGCTTGATGACGGGGCTCTACCACCACCTTCAACCGCAGGGAAATGCATCCTTCTTCACTCAACATGCTGCCCTCGCTAACGCGGGGCGTAAACTTCAAAGCCTGAAAGCACCGAAGTGCAATTGAACCCAATGTCATCGATTAAATCGACTCTCATCACTGCAGTGCACTGCCAAAAGGAAAACCTTTTTTAGTTTGGGCTATTAGGTGGCACTGGAATGCCACCTGTAATCCGAAATATTGTATTAAGCAGAGATAGGGGGAAATGGCGTATGTGGTGCGACACACAGCTTGCAGGTGGTTGTTTAATCCTTAACCCACCCATTGACTGTCCATGGCCAGGCTAATCTCTACGGCCATTCGCACCCACTTCCTGCCCCTCCACGCCAAAAACACCACCTCATGGGAACTCCTTGAGCACGCTTTCATCAAGCCTTACCATCAAACGTTGCGCTCAAAGTGACTAGCAGTGTTTTTTTAAAGCAGTCTTCTGAGAGTTCATGTCTTAATTTGAGTTGTAAACGCGCTACTGGTGTAAGAAAAATGTCTTAACCAGGCCTGGCTTCGGCCACTCTATTTATAAGCACTCTGTGTGTCCTTCACTGAACTCCTGTGAAAAACAAGCATTGGCAATGCCAACAGCTTTGGCTTGTGTATATGTATTAGGCATTCGCTAGGCACTGCTATTCAGTGCCCAGTTGCTGGCACCATTTTTCACCAGCTACCAATGATCGCCAGTTAATACCACTTTGGCAGTGCCCGGAAAGGGGCTTTCCCATGGCTACACAAAAGCCCAAACAGTTGGCACTGTGAATACTTGTTGTTAAAATGTCTCCTAAAAGAAGATATCTGTTTTCGTTTTGTTGTCTTCCCCTTTGAATAATGCGCATGAGACCCAAGGACTTCAGTTGTGTTGACAAAGGGAGCCCTTTCCCTCGTGTTACACTTATCCCTGCAGCAGGTACATGAACCTCTAAGGCTATTCTAATGGGATTGGAAATTCTGCCCTGCAGTGCACAGGGATATCCCTGCAGCAGGTACCTGAACCCCTAAGGCTATTCTAATGGGATTGGAAATTCTGCCCTGCAGGGCACAGGGATATCCCTGCAGCAGGTGCATGAACCCCTAAGGCTATCCTAATGGGATTGGAAATTCTGCCCTGCAGGGCACAGGGATATCCCTGCAGCAGGTGCAGGAACACCTAAGGCTATCCTAATGGGACTGGACATCCTGCCCTGCAGGGCACAGGGATATCCCCGCAGCAGGTGCATGAACCCAACCCCTAAGGCTATCCTAATGGGATTGGAAACTCTGCCCTGCAGTCCACAGGGATATCCCTGCAGCAGGGGTTTAACATCCAGAACTAATTACAAGGGTTTGAAGCTGTTGACCTATTTTGATTTCATTTCTTTCTCTTTTTTTTATTTTTGTGTTTTTTTGGGATTGGGGAATAATCATATAATATGTAAGAGCCTTGTTTCCGCTGACATCCGGTGGATCCGAACCCTGGCCCGGCTGATAATGCATTGCATTGACTAGTCTCATCTCTTCTGAGGGCTCCTTGCGCTTCATGGGCTGCCCCCAGCAGTCCTCAGGCTGTGCCCCCAAATAAGATTTATTTTGGGGTGTTTTAGAGTCTACCCTTCCGTTTTCATCCCACTTATAGCACTCGCCATAAGTAAAAAAGAAACTTAGCACTGGTCAAAAGTGAACTCTGCACACGTTCAGGAACTGGGTGAATTGGCCCCTGAGTGGCTGGCACAGGGAAAGCCTTTGAACACGTTCTTGTCGTGCCATAACCAGATTGGGCGCATGTGGCATTGGCGCCAGGGCTGGCCCTGGCATGCACCTTGCCAATGCAGGAGGCCAGAAGAGCCCCCTCCCCGAGTGGTGGCAACATGCCCCGCTATTCGGCTGTCATTCTAGACGCTCCAATCAAGATGCTGCCTGGGAGTGATCAGCAGAACAGAGGCAGCGTTAGTGGAGGGCGGGGGGGGGGGGGGGGGGAGGAGGGAGGTGGATGCCCTGTCTTTCAAAATGGGAGGAGAGGATACAGGCACACAACAGCGTGTAAAAAGTGATGATCCGGCCCTCCCGCCACCTCTGGGGGCACCGCCAGAACCTCTTGTGGAATGAGGTACAGAGGAGGATCAGAGGAGGATGGGGGGGGGGGCAGCAGCGGTTCTCACCAGCTGCTGATTTGCAGAGAACATGGAAACCTCAAGGCCCCAAGGCGGCCCTCACGTGCAGGGACAGGGTTATCACCTGATGGGCAGCCCCCAGTGTTCAGTGCCAGAGGTTGCATGTACTCAGCAAAGCGCCCTATGTTTAGGGACCAAAAACCCCCTCATGTTCAAGGACTGAGAAAGCCCCTGACACACCAGGACTGAGGACGCCCCTCGTGTTCAAGGACTGAGGGAGCCTTTGATGTGTAAGGACTAAGGAAGCCCAAGACACACCAGGACTGAGAAAGCCCCTGACACACAAAGACTGAGAAAGCCTCTGATGTGCAAGGACTGAGAAAGCCCCTGATGTGCAAGAACTGAGGAGACCCCTGATGTGCAAAGACTGAGGGAGCCCCAGACATACAAGGAGTGAGGAGGCCCCTGATGTTCAAGGACTGAGGAATCCCCTGCTGTGCAAGGACTGAGGAAGCCCCTCATGTGCAAGGACTGAGGGAGCCCCAGACAAACAAGGACTGAGGAAGCCCCTGATGTGCAAGGACTGAGGAAGCCCCTGATGTGCAAGGACTGAGGAGGCCCCTGATGTGCAAGGACTGAGGAGGCCCCTGAGGTGCAAGGACTGAGGCGCCCTAGACAAAAAAGGACCGATGAAGCCCCTGATGTGCTAGGCCTGAGGACGCCCCTGATTTTCAAGGCCTGAGGGAGCCTTTGATGTTCAAGGACTGAGGGTGACCCAGACATACAAGGACTGAGGAAGCCTCTGATGTGCACGGACTGAGGAAGCCCATGATGTGCAAGGACTTAGGAGGCCCCTGATGTTCAAGGACTGAGGAAGCCCCTGATGTGCAAGGACTGAGGGAGCCCCAGACAAACAAGGACTGAGGAAGCCCCTGATGTGCAAGGACTGAGGAGGCCCCTGATGTGCAAGGACTGCGGGATCCCCAGACAAACAAGGACTGAGGAAGCCCCTTATGTGCAAGGACTGAGGAAGCCTCTGATGTACAAGGACTGAGGAAGCCTCTGATGTGCAAGGACTGAGGAAGCCCCTGATGTGCAAGGACTGAGGAAGCCCCTGATGTGCAAGGACTGAGGTAGCCCCAGACAAACAAGGACTGAGGAAGCCCCTGATGTGCAAGGACTGAGGAAGCCCCTGATGAGCAAGGACTGAGGGAGCCCCAGATATACAACGACTGATGAAGCCCTGGATGTGCAAGGACTGAGGAAGCCCCTGATGTACAAGGACTGAGGAAGCCTCTGAGGTGCAAGGACTTAGGAGGCCCCTGATGAGCAAGGACTAAGGGAGCCCCAGACACACAAGGACTGAGGAAGCCCCTGATGTGCAAGGACTGAGGAGGCCCCTGATGTCCAAGGACTGCGGGATCCCCAGACAAACAAGGACTGAGGAAGCCCCTTATGTGCAAGGACTGAGGAAGCCTCTGATGTACAAGGACTGAGGGTGCCCAGACAAACAAGGACTGAGGAAGCCCCTGATGTGCAAGGACCGATGAAGCCCCTGATGTGCTAGGACTGAGGAAGCCCCTGATGAGCAAGGACTGCGGGATCCCCAGACAAACAAGGACTGAGGAAGCCCCTTATGTGCAAGGACTGAGGAAGCCTCTGATGTACAAGGACTGAGGGAGCCCCAGACAAACAAGGACTGAGGAAGCCCCTGATGTGCAAGGACCGATGAAGCCCCTGATGTGCTAGGCCTGAGGACGCCCCTGATTTTCAAGGCCTGAGGACACCCCTGATGTTCAAGGACTGAGGGAGCCTTTGATGTGCAAGGACTGAGGGAGCCCCAGACATACAACGACTGATGAAGCCCTGGATGTTCAAGGACTGAGGAAGCCCCTGATGTACAAGGACTGAGGAAGCCTATGAGGTGCAAGGACTGAGGAGGCCCCTGATGAGCAAGGACTGAGGGAGCCCCAGACTCACAAGGACTGAGGAAGCCCCTGATGTGCAAGGACTGACAGACACACCAGGACTGAGGAAGCCCCTGATGTTCAAGGACTGAGGGAGCCTTTGATGTGCAAGGACTGAGGGAGCCCAAGACATACAAGAACTGAGGAAGCCACTGATGTGCAAAGACTGAGGGTGACCCAGACATACAAGGACTGAGGAATTCTCTGAGGTGCAAGGACTGAGGAAGCCCATGATGTGCAAGGACTTAGGAGACCCCTGATGTTCAAGGACTGAGGAAGCCTCTGGTGTGCAAGGACTGAGGAAGCCTCTGATGTACAAGGACTGAGGAAGCCTCTGATGTGCAAGGACTGGGGAAGTCCCTGATGTGCAAGGACTGAGGAAGCCCCTGATGTGCAAGGACTGAGGGAGCCCCAGACAAACAAGGACTGAGGAAGCCCCTGGTGTGCAAGGACTGTGGAAGCCTCTGATGTACAAGGACTGAGGAAGCCTCCGATGTGCAAGGACTGAGGAAGCCCCTGATGTGCAAGGACTGAGGGAGCCCCAGACACACAAGGACTGAGGAAGCCCCTGATGTACAAGGACTGAGGAAGCCCCTGATGTGCAAGGACTGAGGCAGCCCCAGACAAACAAGGACTGAGGAAGCCCCTGATGTACAAGGACTGAGGAAGCCCCTGATGAGCAAGGACTGAGGGAGCCCCAGATATGCAACGACTGATGAAGCCCTGGATGTGCAAGGACTGAGGAAGCCCCTGATGTACAAGGACTGAGGAAGCCTCTGAGGTGCAAGGACTGAGGAGGCCCCTGATGAGCAAGGACTGAGGGAGCCCCAGACACACAAGGACTGAGGTAGCCCCCTGATGTGCAAGGACTGAGGAAGTCCCAGACACACAAGGACTGAGGAAGCCCCTGATGTGCAAGGACTGAGGACGCCTCTCGTGTTCAAGGACTGAGGGAGCCCCTGATGTTCAGGGACTGAGGAAGCCCATGATGTGCAAGGACTTAGGAGGCCCCTGATGTTCAAGGACTGAGGAAGCCTCTGATGTGCAAGGACTGAGGAAGCCTCTGATGTGCAAAGACTGAGGAAGCCTCTGATGTGCAAGGACTGAGGAATATCCCTGATGTGCAAGGTCTGAGGAAGCCTCTGATGTACAAGAACTGAGGAAGCCTCTGATGTGCAAGGACTGAGGAAGACCCTGATGTTCAAGAACTGAGGAAGCCCCTGAAGTACAAGAACTGAGAAAGACCCTAATGTAAAATGATTGAGGAAGCCCCTGATGTAGAAGGACTGAGGAAGCCCCTGATGTTCAAGGACTGAGGGAGCCTTTGATGTGCAAGGACTGAGGGAGCCCAAGACATACAAGAACTGAGGAAGCCCCTGATGTGCAAAGACTGAGGGTGACCCAGACATACAAGGACTGAGGAATTCTCTGAGGTGCAAGGACTGAGGAAGCCCATGATGTGCAAGGACTTAGTAGACCCCTGATGTTCAAGGACTGAGGAAGCCTCTGGTGTGCAAGGACTGAGGAAGCCTCTGATGTACAAGGACTGAGGAAGCCTCTGATGTGCAAGGACTGAGGAAGTCCCTGATGTGCAAGGACTGAGGAAGCCCCTGATGTGCAAGGACTGAGGGAGCCCCAGACAAACAAGGACTGAGGAAGCCCCTGGTGTGCAAGGACTGTGGAAGCCTCTGATGTACAAGGACTGAGGAAGCCTCCGATGTGCAAGGACTGAGGAAGCCCCTGATGTGCAAGGACTGAGGGAGCCCCAGACACACAAGGACTGAGGAAGCCCCTGATTTACAAGGACTGAGGAAGCCCCTGATGTGCAAGGACTGAGGCAGCCCCAGACAAACAAGGACTGAGGAAGCCCCTGATGTGCAAGGACTGAGGAAGCCCCTGATGAGCAAGGACTGAGGGAGCCCCAGATATGCAAGGACTGATGAAGCCCTGGATGTGCAAGGACTTAGGAAGCCCCTGATGTACAAGGACTGAGGAAGCCTCTGAGGTGCAAGGACTGAGGAGGCCCCTGATGAGCAAGGACTGAGGGAGCCCCAGACACACAAGGACTGAGGTAGCCCCCTGATGTGCAAGGACTGAGGAAGTCCCAGACACACAAGGACTGAGGAAGCCCCTGATGTGCAAGGACTGAGGACGCCTCTCGTGTTCAAGGACTGAGGGAGCCCCTGATGTTCAAGGACTGAGGAAGCCCATGATGTGCAAGGACTTAGGAGGCCCCTGATGTTCAAGGACTGAGGAAGCCTCTGATGTGCAAGGACTGAGGAAGCCTCTGATGTGCAAAGACTGAGGAAGCCTCTGATGTGCAAGGACTGAGGAATATCCCTGATGTGCAAGGTCTGAGGAAGCCTCTGATGTACAAGAACTGAGGAAGCCTCTGATGTGCAAGGACTGAGGAAGACCCTGATGTTCAAGAACTGAGGAAGCCCCTGAAGTACAAGAACTGAGAAAGACCCTAATGTAAAATGATTGAGGAAGCCCCTGATGTAGAAGGACTGAGGAAGCCCCTGATGTGCAAGGACTGGATAAGCCTCTGATGTTCAAGGACTGAGGGATCCCCAGACAAACAAGGACTGAGGAAGCCCCTGATGTTCAAGGACTCAGGAAGCCCCTCATGTGCAAGGATTGAGGGAGCCCCAGACAAACAAGGACTGAGGAAGCCCCTGATGTGCAAGGACTGATGAAGCCCCTGATGTGCTAGGCCTGAGGACGCCCCTGATGTTCAAGGACTGAGGGAGCCTTTGATGTGCAAGGACTGAGGGAGCCCCAGACATACAACGACTGATGAAGCCCTGGATGTTCAAGGACTGAGGAAGCCCCTGATGTACAAGGACTGAGGAAGCCTATGAGGTGCAAGGACTGAGGAGGCCCCTGATGAGCAAGGACTGAGGGAGCCCCAGACTCACAAGGACTGAGGAAGCCCCTGATGTGCAAGGATTGAGGACGCCCCTCGTGTTCAAGGACTGAGGGGGCCTTTGATGTGCAAGGACTGAGGGAGTCCCAGACATTCAAGGACTGAGGAACCCCTGATGTGTGAGGACTGAGGAAGCCCCAGATGTTCAAGGACTGAGGGAGCCTTTGATGTGCAAGGACTGAGGGAGCCCCAGACAAACAAGGACTTAGTAGGCCCCTGATGTTCAAGGACTGAGGAAGCCTCTGGTGTACAAGGACTCAGGAAGCCTCTGATGTGCAAGGACTGAGGAAGCCCCTGATGTGCAAGGACTGAGGAAGCCCCTGATGTGCAAGGACTGAGGGAGCCCCAGACAAACAAGGACTGAGGAAGCCCCTGATGTGCAAGGACTGAGGAAGCCTCTGATGTACAAGGACTGAGGAAGCCTCTGATGTGCAAGGACTGAGGGAGCCCCAGACACACAAGGACTGAGGAAGCCCCTGATGTGCAAGGACTGAGGGAGCCCCAGACAAACAAGGACTGAGGAAGCCCCTGATGTGCAAGGACTGAGGCAGCCCCAGACAAACAAGGACTGAGGAAGCCCCTGATGTGCAAGGACTGAGGAAGCCCCTGATGAGCAAGGACTGAGGGAGCCCCAGATATGCAACGACTGATGAAGCCCTGGATGTGCAAGGACTGAGGAAGCCCCTGATGTACAAGGACTGAGGAAGCCTCTGAGGTGCAAGGACTGAGGAGGCCCCTGATGAGCAAGGACTGAGGGAGCCCCAGACACACAAGGACTGAGGTAGCCCCCTGATGTGCAAGGACTGAGGAAGTCCCAGACACACAAGGACTGAGGAAGCCCCTGATGTGCAAGGACTGAGGACGCCTCTCGTGTTCAAGGACTGAGGGAGCCCCTGATGTTCAAGGACTGAGGAAGCCCATGATGTGCAAGGACTTAGGAGGCCCCTGATGTTCAAGGACTGAGGAAGCCTCTGATGTGCAAGGACTGAGGAAGCCTCTGATGTGCAAAGACTGAGGAAGCCTCTGATGTGCAAGGACTGAGGAATATCCCTGATGTGCAAGGTCTGAGGAAGCCTCTGATGTACAAGAACTGAGGAAGCCTCTGATGTGCAAGGACTGAGGAAGACCCTGATGTTCAAGAACTGAGGAAGCCCCTGAAGTACAAGAACTGAGAAAGACCCTAATGTAAAATGATTGAGGAAGCCCCTGATGTAGAAGGACTGAGGAAGCCCCTGATGTGCAAGGACTGGATAAGCCTCTGATGTTCAAGGACTGAGGGATCCCCAGACAAACAAGGACTGAGGAAGCCCCTGATGTTCAAGGACTCAGGAAGCCCCTCATGTGCAAGGATTGAGGGAGCCCCAGACAAACAAGGACTGAGGAAGCCCCTGATGTGCAAGGACTGATGAAGCCCCTGATGTGCTAGGCCTGAGGACGCCCCTGATGTTCAAGGACTGAGGGAGCCTTTGATGTGCAAGGACTGAGGGAGCCCCAGACATACAACGACTGATGAAGCCCTGGATGTTCAAGGACTGAGGAAGCCCCTGATGTACAAGGACTGAGGAAGCCTATGAGGTGCAAGGACTGAGGAGGCCCCTGATGAGCAAGGACTGAGGGAGCCCCAGACTCACAAGGACTGAGGAAGCCCCTGATGTGCAAGGATTGAGGACGCCCCTCGTGTTCAAGGACTGAGGGGGCCTTTGATGTGCAAGGACTGAGGGAGTCCCAGACATTCAAGGACTGAGGAACCCCTGATGTGCAAGGACTGAGGAAGCCTCTGATGTACAAGGACTGAGGAAGCCTCTGATGTGCAAGGACTGAGGGAGCCCCAGACACACAAGGACTGAGGAAGCCCCTGATGTGCAAGGACTGAGGGAGCCCCAGACAAACAAGGACTGAGGAAGCCCCTGATGTGCAAGGACTGAGGAAGCCCCTGATGAGCAAGGACTGAGGGAGCCCCAGACAAACAAGGACTGAGGAAGCCCCTGATGTACAAGGACTGAGGAAGCCTCTGAGGTGCAAGGACTGAGGAAGCCCCTGATGTAGAAGGACTGAGGAATTCCCTCATGTGCAAGGACTGAGGAAGCCTCTGATGTGCAAAGACTGAGGAAGCCTCTGGTGTGCAAGGACTGAGGAATATCCCTGATGTGCAAGGTCTGAGGAAGCCTCTGATGTACAAGGACTGAGGAAGCCTCTGATGTGCAAGGACTGAGGAAGACCCTGATGTTCAAGAACTGAGGAAGCCCCTGAAGTGCACGAACTGAGAAAGACCCTAATGTAAAAGGATTGAGGAAGCCCCTGATGTAGAAGGACTGAGGAATTCCCTCATGTGCAAGGACTGAGGAAGGCCCTGGTGTGCAATGACTGAGGTAGTCAGATATATGGGGACCGAGGCTGCCTCTGATTTTCAGGGACAAAGGTTTACGGATGTTTCATGGAAAAGATAGGTCTGAATGTCCACATACTGAGTATATCCTGATGTGTTGGGGGCGAGGAAGCACCCAGTGTGGACAGATCGAGGAACAGAGAGGCAAGTGGCTCTGGGTCTCACAGTTCCCGCTCTCAGGGCCAAAGCGACCGACCCTCCAGTGTGGAGTCACCATGATGGCATGTTGTGTTTCATTCGGTGGCCCCTGTCCAATGGGCCCCTCACTAAGAACTGCCAACTCTTCTCACTTGATCCTCAACATTGCTAGCAGACGGTAATCTCTTCGGATCATAATCTTGTCCCAGAGGGTCTCATGTCAGCCCCTCATAGTCAATGGGCTCTTTAACCTCACGGCCGAGCTACCCCGTTCCCCCTGTAGTGAAGCTTTTCTACACCGCTGGCACACACCGGGCAGAGCAGGCCCCAGGCTAACCCAAGGGGACTCCTGGAAAATCCCCTCAGGAACGAAACCTCTCGCCCGCCCCAATGGATTGAGGGATGGGGCCCTAGGAATGTTGAGAGAAAAATGTCACAACGTTTTCCAGATGACACAAGAACCACTCAGAGGCGGTTCAAGGGTTTTTATTGGTTTTTCAATGGGCCCTTTGGCCACCCCTCCCTTTCACGCCTAACAAAGCACCTCCTCCCTAATGCAGATGCCCCCAATTGAGCCCTACAGGCTAAGGTCTATCGTATGCCAGATGTCAGGACCTAAGGTCTGGAAGTCTTTTCTGTCTCACCTCCCACAGGGACTTCCTACGTCTGTCCCTACTCTATCCAGTGGTTGGTGTTCTACAGGGTAGGAGATTGTGCCATACAGACACTCAGCCCAATTCTGTCTTCATTCTATAACACTCAACATTCTCTTTTCCCTCACCTTGCTTCTAACAACTTTCCTCCTTCACCTCCATTCCCTGCCACTCTCTTCCCTCTCCTCCCCTGTCTCTCGGAGGACTCCTTTGTTCCTGCTAGCCCTCGCTGTCACCTTTTGACGCTATTCCCTCTTACACAACCCTACTACGCCCTCCTCTACACTACTACTTCCTCCTCCACGGTACTACCGCTCCACCACACCTCCTACTCAAATACCCCCTTTTACTCACACGCAAGCACTTCACACTCCCACCAATTACTCCCTTACCTAATCACACGTGTTAACGTGTTACTGTTCCACCCACACTCACGACGAAATACCACCTGCACTCACTAACCAATACCAAGTGCAATGTCCAAGTGTGTGTTAGGGTACTTTTGGAGTGGCCCCCTAACGTAACTGACATTTGTTAGGGGTCGGTGCGACGAATCAACTTCCAGGGTACAAGTGGTCCAAGGATGAATATTGGTTTCTAAACCATCAATCAGCTGCACACCACTAGTACACCAGAAGGGATCCAAACAGATTGGAAACCCAAGCAAATTATAAACCTCTTTGTCCAATGTTGGTAACGTGGACGGAATGGCAGGCTTATCTCTGCAAGGTTGTGGATCGTTGGTTAGTTGCAACACAGTGAAAGTACAATTATTACCCAACGATAAAAGGGACTGTCCAGTCAAGGTTCTATAAAAATATCTACTTTATCATTATTCACCAAACAGTTCTAGCACACTAAAAAGTACAACCCACCCTGTTTAGCAATGCAAAAGACAAACAGTTTCAAGAAGAAAAAGGGATGCACTCTGGATACTGACAGGAGGGTAGTCAGTAAAGTAATCAATCTCAATAGTTGAAGGATAATTGGTCTCAGCACAAAGGGAGAAATGGGTCGTAAAATGTCACTAGGGGACTTCAGAGAAGGACCAGAGGGACAGAACCACAATGTACCTTGTGCTTGTAGAAGTTCTTGGTGCTTGACAGGGTTGAATCAGTTTCAGGGCACTTTGCAGCTCCTGCGAAGATGGGAGACAGTTGCGGGGATCAGGCGGCAGCAAGTTCACTGAGCAAGACTTGACAGACGGCTGCAGGATAGTCTACACTGTGGCTCTGGGTCAGGAATCGTCTTAGTGCTGGTTGGCGGATCTGAAGCACTGGTCGAGGCATCTCAGACAACGTTAGCGACTGCGTCATGACAACAGTCAGTGGTGCAGTCGGTTGCAGCTCGAGGGGCTCAACTAGCTCGAAAATGTCCTTTAAGGCAGATGCTGGTTGATGCTTGTCGATGCACTCCTCCTAGCTTCTTCACTGGGCTTGTGTCGTCCTTTAAGGCAGATGGTCCAAAGCTGAGGAGAGTGTTGCAGGCACTGGCCTTGTCCTTGGTTTGATTCAGAGACTCTCGAGCACTTCCCACCTTGGAAGCTTGCTTGAAGAGCCTAGCAGGGCATGCTGTGTGCTGGCTGGGTACCAGTTCTGGAGCTGCTGGAGGGTCCTCTGTATTCAGTATCCCCCTCTGTTCCATGGGAGATGTTTAGGGGAGGGATCTTGCTTCCCTCTTTGGAAATCCTGGCCTTCCTTCACTGGCGGAAGCTGTAAGGCAGGCTGTACCTTCAGCCAAGGTCCTAATGAGTTATTCTTTTTACTCCTTGCAAAATCTTCAGATGATCTGTCCCAACCGTGTCTCAACCCTCTTTTAAAGCCAAATGGGCCACAGTGATTGGTGTAGGCTAAGCCTACCTTGATTAACCAATCCTGGGTCTCCACCAGCAATCTCCTGTATGTGTGAGGTCATAACCAGAGTGCTTTGCATCAGAAAAGGTAAAGGGGTGAAAACATGTGATACTAAGTCCCACCCATCTTCCTGTCTGTTGTGGATCAAAGCATCTCGCTATCTGATTAATGGAGCTCTCTGTGGTTCCTGCTTAAAGCGGCAGGTCTCCCTTGAAGCTGCGACAAGGCCAGTCTTTTGGTCACTGCAAAACCACAAACTCGTACCTTCTAAATGTTGTCTCCAGAGGGGATGAGTACTGTAGTACTGTAAACAGCTGTCCCAGACATGACAGGTCACTGCCCTTGATACTGAGAGGCGGGAGCTGGCATCAGGTTGACACAGTGCATATCAAAGTTTGTTGGGTTTTTTCTGTCTTTTGTTAAACTCTGCAGCAAGGCCCCATGTGGGCCTGGTCGTAGTATGCTCTATTAGTATGTTAATTATGTTAATTGCTGCCACCATCTGCAGTGCTTGAACAAAAGGAAATGGCAGATCCATGGAGCCTTTGATAGTTAATAAGGCTGGCCATGGCCAGAGGAAGGTTTTGCCCTCACCTTCTAAGAGCACATCATGTACTCTTTGCCGTCATATCCCAACTAAATATGACAGGGGGCGGCGCCTGTAGGCTCTGTCCACCCAGAGTACGCAGCTCTAGTTGTATGTCATGCAGTGAGCATAGGAAAATGTCTGCGGATTAGCCCATCATATTATCCGGAGTTGGAGCTACCATCATTCAATTTCATATTACATTTCAGAAAAAGCCCAGGTGAGCGCACACCCACCGTGCGGGTGGTCGAGTTCCTCACAGTCGGCGTTCCCCTGTTAACTCCCTGGTGGTCTAGTGTCAGTGGTTGCAGGGAGTTGGTATTGTCAAACTTGTGACCTAGAAGCGGAACCGAAGGCACTGGACATCAGACACCATTGCGCATGTCCAGAGGAGCAGACCGGAAGTGGAAAGGGACAGGGCAGGATAGAAAGCACTGCGGAAAGAATGGAAGGTGACAAATGTGGTTGATCTAACACCCTCGCAGAGACCCCACCACGCAAAGGCACATGGGAAACAGGCCAAAGGGGGCACCCCTCCCAACGCCCCGCAAGGGACCCCCAGGGAGAGACCCAGCCATGACCTCTCACACCGCAGAGCCTCAAGGATGCCGCCAGACGCACACGCCGCCCTACCTCCCTCCCTCCCTCCCAGGGGCCAGGCGGAGGTGCTAATAATTAATGAGCGCAAGATACTGTTGTGTAAAAGCATTTTACTCGGTATTACAGCTCGGCGGCAGCTGCGTAATCAGAAGCCTGGGAGGCCCGGTTACAGCTCGGAACAGCGCTCCTAACAGCCAGGGGGCTTTCAGAGTCAGTCACTCCCGCCATCCACTCCCCTTCTGAGTGGTTGTTCTCAGGCCTTCGGCGCCAAATTCCCTCTTGCAAATGGGACCAAACGACGCATTTTATGCCTGTTTACCCCGAAAATGTGTCTCTCAAATGCACAGGTTTTGCAGATGGCTCAAACGAACAGGATATGACATTGTATGCAGGCACCTAGTATTTTACTAAGCACCCCTTTCACTTCCAGCTCCCCTTCTTATCATTTCCCCAGCTTGACCCCTGCGGGTAGATTCTTATTCACTTGACTGAAGGCGTAGGGGGCCGTGTGAGGCTAAGGGCTAAGGACTGAGACAGCAGAGCTATCCACCAGGTTAGACAGATCTTACAGGCTAAGGCCAGAGACAGCAGAGCTATCCATCAGGTTAGACAGATGTTACAGGCTAAGGACTGAGACAACAGAGCTATCCATCATGTTGGACAGATCTTACAGGCTAAGGACTGAGCCAGCAGAGCTATCCATCAAGTTAGATAGATGTTACAGGTTAAGGCCAGAGACAGCAGAGCTATCCATCAGGTTAGACAGATGTTACAGGCTAAGGACTGAGCCAGCAGAGCTATCCATCATGTTAGAGAGATCTTACAGGCTAAGGACTGAGCCAGCAGAGCTATCCATCAAGTTAGACAGATGTTACAGGCTAAGGACTGAGACAGCAGAGCTATCCATCATGTTAGACAGATCTTACAGGCCAAGGACTGAGCCAGCATAGCTATCCATCAAGTTAGACAGATCTTACAGGCTAAGGCCAGAGACAGCAGCGCTGGCCATCAAGTTAGACAGATCTTACAGGCTAAGGCGAGAGACAGCAGAGCTATCCATCAAGTTAGCCAGATCTTACAGGCTAAGGCCAGAGACAGCAGAGCTATCCATCAAGTTAGACAGATCTTACAGGCTAAGGACTGAGACAGCAGAGCTATCCATCAAGTTAGCCAGATCTTACAGGCTAAGGACTGAGACAGCAGAGCTATCCATCAAGTTAGACAGATCTTATATGCTAAGGACTGAGACAGCAGAGCTATCCATCAAGTTAGACAGATCGTACAGGCTAAGGACAGAGACAGCAGAGCTATTCATCAAGTTAGACAGATCTTACAGGCTAAGGACAGAGACAGCAGAGCTATCCATCAAGTTAGACAGATCTTACAGACTAAGGACTGAGACAGCAGAGCTATCCATCAAGTTAGTCAGATCTTACAGGCGAAGGCCAGAGACAGCAGAGCTATCCATCACGTTGGACAGATCTTACAGGCTAAAGATTGAGACAGCAGAGCTATCCATCAAGTTATACAGATCTTACAGGCTAAGGCCAAAAACAGCAGCACTATCCATCAAGTTACAGGTTTTACAGCCTAAGGCCAGAGACAACAGGGCTATCCATCAAGTTAGATCGTACAGGCTAAGGCCAGAGACAGCAGAGCTATCCATCAAGTTAGACAGATCTTACAGGCTAAGGCCAGAGGCAGCAGAGCTATCCCGTCAAGTTAGACAGATCTCACAGGCTAAGGACCGAGACAGCAGAGCCATTCATCAAGTTAGACAGATCTTACGGGTTAAGGCCAGAGACAGAAGAGCTATCCATCAAGTTAGACAGATCTTACGGGCTAAGGCCAGAGACAGCAGAGCTATCCATCAAGTTAGACAGATCTTACAGGCCAAGGCCAGAGACAGCAGAGCTATCGATCCAGTTAGACAGGTCTTACAGATTAAGGCCAAAGACAGCAGAGCTATCCATCAAATTAGACAGATCTTACAGGCTAAGGCCAGAGACAGCAGAACTATCCATCAAGTTAGACAGATCATACAGGCTAAGGCTAGAGACAGCAGAGCTATCCGTCAAGTTAGACAGATCATACAGGTTAGGGACTGTGCCAGCAGAGCTATCTGCCAAGTTAGACAGATCTTACAGGCTAAGGACTGGGACAGCAGAGCTATTCATCAAGTTAGACAGATCTTACGGGCTAAGGCCAGAGACAGAAGAGCTATCCATCAAGTTAGACAGATCTTACAGGCTAAGGCCAGAGACAGCAGCGCTATCCCACAAGTTAGACAGATCTTACAGGCTAAGGCCAGAGAGAGCAGCGTTATCCCGCAAGTTAGACAGATCTTACAGGCTAAGGCCAGAGAGAGCAACGCTATTCCGCAAGTTAGACAGATCTTACAGGATAAGGCCAGAGACAGCAGAGCTATCCATCAAGTTAGACGGATCTCACATGCTCAGGCCTGAGACACCAGAGCTCTTCCTCAGGGTAAACATATCTTGCAGGCAAAGGTCTGAGGCGGTAGAGCAGGGCAGATCGAACAAAGAGGCTTTGACCTTAGACCTCAGAGCTATCCCTCGCAATCTTAGGCCTTACATAGCAGGCCTATTGCTCAAGTGTTCAATACGAGACCAGAGACAGTTAATGGCATATGTATGTATCTGTTATGGCAAATAGAAGAGCCCTTTGAAGCCACAGTGTCAAAGCTAGTGCTTAAACACAGTACCTGGCACGACCATCTCTCTTTTAAATTACTTGAATTCTTTCCCTGTTCCCAGCATCTCCCCCACTCCCTGTACTCCTCTGCACTCACCCCATGGGCCCTTCTAAAACCAAACCCCAGACACTCTTTGCTGCCCCATTGGCTTTGTTTTTCTCTGGTCCTCTGTGTGAGATGGTAAGATTTTTCATGCGTTTCTCTGCGCTTTGTAATGTGATTTTGAGTTGGTGGGGAGGAATGAATGGACTGTGGTGATAGGCATCCCTCTACGTGCTGCCACAGAGATCAACATATTAATATGCTGTACAATGTTGCCTCATTTATTTATATAAAGTGAGTATACTTTTTATTTCATTGATATAAGTGAATATACATTTATATCAAAATGCTGTAAAGATGAGAGCAAGCGGCGGCGGAGTTGTTTGGAGGAGGGTTGAGGGACTGTGAATCTAGGGTTTTGGGGTGTGACAAAGTGATGATGCGGCTGAGGGGTTCCACCCCGATGTGATAGGAAGCGAAAAATGATATCAAACAATTTGGATATCTTTTTAATATAAAAATGTCTATGAAAATTCATATAAACATTCATATTTTTGATATAAAAATGTATATTAAAATCCATACAAAATCATATTTTTACATCAACATTTATTTAAAAATTAATATGTTTTTGATAGTACATTTTTTCTTTTTAAAAACACTTATGTGGAATGCGCTTCGGGTAAAAACAATATACGTCACATCAGCAAGATTACTTCTTAAGTGATATTTTATTTTTTGCATTAGTATCATGTAATTTCCTTTTTCATTCATTAATTCACATACTGATATTTATTTCCTCTCAACAGGTGTTTCCCCACGTTTTGTGCACGTGGTTCATCAGGAGAGATACTAGATTCTTTATTAAGCAGTCATATCTCTAATTTATTATTCCCTTTTCATTTTTATCTCTCTCATTTATGAAGATATTTTTTAGTAAGGTTTCTTCAGTTCAACTCGGTATAATTGCCTCCAGTCTGCCAGGATCCGCGCGGAGACAAAAATGAAGTATTTCCTCACACATGGGATGGAATGGCTGGATTGGGGGCCCCATCGAGTGATAAAGGAGCGACTGAGATCCAGGAGGGCTATTATGGTTTCTATGCTGTACCCGCATTTGACCATGACAACCAATATCTTGGAAATGGCCTGACAAATGGACACCTAACCAGAGGTCTGATGGGGCAAGTCACCTCCTGTGTTCTACCAGTGCCAGGGCCTGGCAACAGGGTATCACATTTAACACGTCGCCATCCATGGAGCAGCACTGCCGTACATACATTGAGACAAAACAGGTCGGGTGCGGGCACAAGAATGAAGAGCAAAGGCTGACAGGGACCTGGTGTACAATCGAGCTACAGACGGCTTTCAAACAGGGATATCGCCTGGGGCGCATACATAAGATATGGCCTTTTAAACTATCAGCCTCGATATCTTCTGTGATTATGTTCACATGTTCCTACAGCAGAAACATGAAGCCTCTGGCTTTCCTGTCGATTGTGTGGACGATGCCGCTAAACAGGCCTATATAGATGATATTTTAAACATCAGACCATAGGCTTGCGTATGCAAAACATCGAGGACAACTCCACTCGGCGGTTGTTGGCAGAACTATACCTTAATTTGTTGTGGGGTAAGTTTGCGTAAAGAGTTAATTTGCCCAACACAGCCATCGTCACAGACCCTGACATGCTCCACGCCGATCTATTTGATCCTTCTTACAACGTGAGCAGGTGCGTGTTCATAGACGATGAAAAGGCTTGTCTGTGCTGGTGATACGCCGCGGAATATCCAACAACTTCAGACAACATGAACATATGTATGTTCACAAACGCTCACGCTTGCTTAAAACGGTTTGCTGTGATGGGCCAATTGCAAGAGTGGGTTCTGTACCACGATACCGATAGCGTTATATTTGTCAACCCGCCCACTGGCATTTATCTAGGGAATCTAACTTCGGAGCTAGCTCCCGGCAAATATATTGTGGAGTTTGTATCCACGGGTCCCAAAATATATGCCTATTGCACATGTCCAGGAGCCATCAGTATGAAGGTGAAAGATATAACGCTGAACATTAACAACACTGTCGCAATACATTTTGACAGTTTGAAAGATCTGGTACAATCCTTTGTACAGGAAGCTGCGTGTTGCACCCCACAGTCTGTCATCGTTCCACATCCAGGTATATATGTCAGTGTTTTGTTTAATAAAAGAACGCTGGCACCAGGTGCACTGATGCACCGCTATTGCTATTAAATATTTTGGTGCTAATCTCTTACCCATCCCTAACTATTCCACAGCACCCCTGCCATCTCTCTCAACCTCTAAATCATCTATACCACACAGGTGATGCAACCGTTCTGGCTGCGTGTCTGAGAGTTGGTTGTTTGAATCTGCATGTTTATTTTTGCATTGCATTAAAACTTTTCCTCTCTCCATTGAAATGATTGTACACGATTTGTTTACTTAAAATGTTTATATAAACAAATATTATTTCAAAATCATAAAATTGTCTGGCTCTTTGTTATGTGTTCCTATTTATTATGTATAATAACACCCACTGCTTGTTGATTTTTTTAAAGTTATTTTATTCAGAGGTGTAACGCTAGAGCCTGTTGGGGACCCCCAATCCGATAAGGGCTAAAGAAAGAGTTTCTATGTTTTTAATCACATGTTGTAAGTTTTGAAACAGAGTAGACCTCTGTTGTTGTTCCAGATGCTTGTTTTTTATTTTCACAGATGATGCTACAAGCTCGTAACATCCTTCCATACCTGTCAACGTCCCCTATGTCTTAATGATGCAGCTCGGTGTTATAAACAACACATTATTATTAACATTTAAAACTGCTATTTTTATTCAGATTTTATTCACAATAGTTTGGGTTATCAGATGTTGACCGACAATCCTGTCAGCTACAAAATGCGTAGTATCGGCAATTACTTCAAAGACAGACTGTCTTTTACTGCGTCGATTAGCAAACATACACAATAGAGAATTGCTTAACAAAAATGCATAAAGCTCCCTGTCAAACAGGCACTATCCTTTAATGCAGCGAAAACTGTTGCTGGTTGGCTGTCTTCAATCGCAATGAGGGCCCCACCGGTGTCCTTAAATCGATAAAACCCCCTTTGTGCTTTTGCCAGTAGTTGTCCATTAGCGGGTGGCTGTGTTGATGCACAAGTCTGCAATACATAAAATATTTTTACATTCCCTTCTGTATATCTCCGTTGGTGCTTCCAAAGAGCACAACAGCCGAGGAAATATAGTACTCAAATGCTCTTTAATTAAAGCCAGCAATAAACGTTGTACACATCCAATGGAGGGATTCACATTAAATTGATTGCTTTACAGCAGATGTTCATTTTTTATTTCCTGTAAATAAGGGTAAATACTTATGAAAACATCTACAGCCTCAATCCTCTGAGGTCTGTTTACGGGGCCCCATGCACGTTGCTCTACCATACTATTTATGGTATACTGTATCCCCCACTTGCGAACTGTTTTCTCAACGATACTTATAACACACATCAGACATCCCTGTCTAAACTGCTTCATTTTCAGAATGGGTTTATTCGCCGATTATATAGTCCACAATGTTTTAGATGTGCATCGTTCAGTCCATATGCCAATAGTCAGCTGTGTTAGCGACTGTATCACTCGCATCAATTTTACAGGGCGTTTAGGGCTCAGGGTGTGACATACTTTACGTAGTAAATTATCTGTGTAAGATATTTCCAAACATTCAGGAGCATCCTGTCGGGGGTCATCGATTTTATGTCCTGAGCACCATCTGTGAAAGTGTTATTTTAAATATGGTTTCATGACAATGGCCGTAAAACCCTGTATGGCCAGAATACCAATCCAGGTCACAGCAGATGTGACCGTACCATCTTTAATGCTACCGGTCTCCATTAGCAAAACACAGGCTATGATCAGGATCCCCAGATTTTCAATTTGGTTTGAACAAACACAGTAAATATTGACAGTCTCTGCTACCGCTTGGTTCTCTTCAACGTCGTCCACTTTCTCGGTTATAAGGTGTAAACAAAAAAGAGACGCATGGTTTAGACTATAGCTAATTTGTACGCCCCTCTAAATTCAAACACTCACTTTAAAATATACCCACCGGATAACATGCCGTCCAATAGCCAGGGCGCTTGGCCCCCCATTTTTCCTTAGGCTCCAGTGGGACAAAGTCACTCACCGGCATCATGACTGCCTGCAGGATCATAGATTCATATCCAATGTCTTCAGAACAGACATCGGTTGAAGATGGTCGCCCCAATACCACACCCAGCAGCTGCTACAGAACCACGTCATCTCATTCCAGGTCGCCATTTCCAGATTACCAACTGTTATGGGCACATGCTTCTTAATGTTTTGAATGCAATCTCCAAAGAACCGCCACATAACCGTAACAGTGAGCGGTGGCTTGCTGCCAACAGAGAGTGTAGACATGCTCTCACAGAGCTCATCGGCCTCGCATTCCACCATATCTTCCGTCTCATCAACCCCCATTAGACAATAAGTAGTATAACTATCCTCGGAGCCCCTGGGCCTTCCAGGGGGTGTTTTCTCCTTGTTGTAACTTCAGATGTTCATAATCGTTGTTTCCTGAATAGCCCCTGAGAAGCTGAAGGAGTGCACGTGTTTCCAAGGTCTACCAGACTACCAGAATGGCTTTACATCCGGGTTGTAAGCCCATCCCCGGCCCACCATAGCCTTAGGCCCGTCCCAAGCCTATTTATAGCACAATCCTTTAAAATCAAATCTATAGCTATTTCTAACCCACGTCATTCCAATTATAGAACCATGACGTCATCTATAAAATGTATATCCGCTTCCTATCACATTGGGGCGAACCCCTCTGCGACGTCACCTCCATACTCTCCAAAACCCTAGATTCAGAGGCCCTGTCTTCGGAGCTCACTTCCCCCTCAACCCTCGTCAAAACAGCACCGCCGCCGCTTGCTCTCATCTTTACAGCATTTTGATATAAGATGTATTTTCACTGTATATAAAATATACATTTTATATCAATTGATATAAAATGATACCCACTTCATAAAAAATATACATTTTATATAAAATTGATTTTATCTTTGATATCTTTTAAAATCAAATGTATATCAAGTTTATATCAAATCATATCAAAAGGGGAAAGGACCTAGACTGGAAACAGGGGGAGTGTCCACCTGCCAAACTTTTGATGGAGACAAAAGAGGGGATGCTTCTACTATCATCTGGAGAGCAACTTGTTGCATATCCCTGGCTTAGGGGCTCTTTTATATACCTAGGTTCAGCCTCACGTGTCTCGGTTCACCCTTGTATTGTCCAGACATTGCCTTAAAAGCCCTTATTCAACCGCATGTGCCCATCAACTGCCTGATATGCTAAAATTCAACTGCATGTGCCCAGAGAACAGCCTCATAAATCAAGATTCAACTGCATGTGTGAGACATGCCTCATAATTAAAGATTCAACTGCATGTACCCAGAGAACTGCCTCATAAATCAAGATTCAACTGCATGTTCCCAGAGAACTGCCTCATAAGTCAAGATTCAGCTGCATGTGCGCAGAGAATTGCCTCATAAGTCAAAATACAACTGCACGTGCCCAGAGAACTGCCTCATCAGTCATGATTCAACTGCATGTTCCCAGAGAACTGCCTCATAAGTCAAGATTCAGCTGCATGTGCCCAGAAAATTGCCTCATAAATCGAGATTCAACTGCATGTGCCCAGAGAACTACCTCATCAGTCATTATTCAACTGCATGTGCCGGAGAACTGCCTCATAAATCAAGATTCAACTGCATGTGCCCAGAGAACTGCCTAAGTCAAGAATCAACTGCATGTGCCCAGAGAACTGCCTCATAAGTCAAAATTCAACTGCATGTTCCCAGAGAACTGCCTCATAAATCAAGATTCAACTGCATGTTCCCAGAGAACTGCCTCATCAGTCATGATTCAACGGCATGTGCCCAGAGAACTGCCTCATAAATCAAGATTCAACTGCATGTTCCCAGAGAACTGCCTCATCAGTCATGATTCAACTGCATGTTCCCAGAGAACTGCCTCATAAATCAAGATTCAACTGCATGTGCCCAGAGAACTGCCTCATAAGTCAAGATTCAGCTGCATGTGCCCAGAGAACTGCCTCATAAGTCAAAATACAACTGCACGTGCCCAGAGAACTGCCTCATAAATCAAGATTCAACTGTATTTGCACAGAGAACTGCCTCATAAGTCAATATTCAACTGCATGTGCCCAGAGAACTGCCTCATCAGTCAAGATTCAGCTGCATGTGCCCAGAGAATTGCCTCATAAATCGAGATTCAATGGCATGTGCCCAGAGAACTGCCTCATAAATCAAGATTCAACTGCATGTTCCCAGAGAACTGCCTCATAAATCAAGATTCAACTGCATGTTCCCAGAGAACTGCCTCATCAGTCATGATTCAACTGCATGTTCCCAGAGAACTGCCTCATAAGTCAATATTCAGCTGCATGTGCCCAGAAAATTGCCTCATAAATCGAGATTCAACTGCATGTGCCCAGAGAACTGCCTCATCAGTCATGATTCAACTGCATGTGCCGGAGAACTGCCTCATAATTAAAGATTCAACTGCATGTGCCCAGAGAACTGCCTCTTAAGTCAAAATTCAACTGCATGTGCCCAGAGAACTGCCTCATACGTCATGATTCAACTGCATGTGCCCAGAGAACTGCCTCATAAGTCAAAATTCCACTGTATTTGCCCAGAGAACTGCCTCATAAATCAGGATTCAACTGCATGTGCCCAGAGAACTGCCTCCTAAGTCAAGATTCAACTGTATTTGCCCAGAGAACTGCCTTATAAATCAGGATTCAACTGCATGTGCCCAGAGAACTACCTCATAAATCAAGATTCAATTGCATGTGCGCAGAGAACAGCCTCATAAGTGAAGATTCAACTGTATTTGCCCAGAGAACTGCCTCATGAGTTAAGATTCAACTGTAATTGCACAGAGAACTGCCTCATAAGTCAATATTGATTTGCATGTGTTAGACATGCCTCATAATTAAAGATTCAACTGCATGTACCCGGAGAACTGCCTCTTAAGTCAAAATTCAACTGCATGTGCTCAGAAAACTGCCTCATAAGTCAGGATTCAACTGCATGTGCCCAGAGAACTGCCTCAAATTGCCTCATAATTCAAGATTCAACTGCATGTGCCCAGAGATCTGCCTCATAAGTCAAGATTCAACTGCATGTGCCCAGAGAACTGCCTCAAATTGCCTCCTAATTCAAGATTCAACTGCATGTGCCCAGAGAACTGCCTCATAAGTCAAGATTCAACTGCATGTGCCCAGAGAACTGCCTCAAATTGCCTCATAATTCAAGATTCAACTGCATGTGCCCAGAGATCTGCCTCATAAATCAAGATTCAACTGCATGTGCCCAGAGAACTGCCTCAAATTGCCTCCTAATTCAAGATTCAACTGCATGTGCCCAGAGAACTGCCTCATAAATCAAGATTCAACTGCATGTGCCGGAGAACTACCTCATCAGTCATGATTCAACTGCATGTGCCGGAGAACTGCCTCAGAAATCAAGATTCAACTGCATGTGCCCAGAGAACTGCCTCATAAGTCAAGATTCAACTGCATGTTCCCAGAGAACTGCCTCATAAATCAAGATTCAACTGCATGTTCCCAGAGAACTGCCTCATCAGTCATGATTCAACGTCATGTGCCCAGAGAACTGCCTCATAAATCAAGATTCAACTGCATGTTCCCAGAGAACTGCCTCATCAGTCATGATTCAACTGCATGTTCCCAGAGAACTGCCTCATAAATCAAGATTCAACTGCATGTGCCCAGAGAACTGCCTCATAAGTCAAGATTCAGCTGCATGTGCCCAGAGAATTGCCTCATAAGTCAAAATACAACTGCACGTGCCCAGAGAACTGCCTCATAAATCAAGATTCAACTGTATTTGCACAGAGAACTGCCTCATAAGTCAATATTCAACTGCATGTGCCCAGAGAACTGCCTCATCAGTCAAGATTCAACGGCATGTGCCCAGAGAACTGCCTCATAAATCAAGATTCAACTGCATGTTCCCAGAGAACTGCCTCATAAATCAAGATTCAACTGCATGTTCCCAGAGAACTGCCTCATCAGTCATGATTCAACTGCATGTTCCCAGAGAACTGCCTCATAAGTCAAGATTCAGCTGCATGTGCCCAGAAAATTGCCTCATAAATCGAGATTCAACTGCATGTGCCCAGAGAACTGCCTCATCAGTCATTATTCAACTGCATGTGCCAGAGAACTGCCTCATAATTAAAGATTCAACTGCATGTGCCCAGAGAACTGCCTCTTAAGTCAAAATTCAACTGCATGTGCCCAGAGAACTGCCTCATACGTCATGATTCAACTGCATGTGCCCAGAGAACTGCCTCATAAGTCAAAATTCAACTGTATTTGCCCAGAGAACTGCCTCATAAATCAGGATTCAACTGCATGTGCCCAGAGAACTGCCTCCTAAGTCAAGATTCAACTGTATTTGCCCAGAGAACTGCCTTATAAATCAGGATTCAACTGCATGTGCCCAGAGAACTACCTCATAAATCAAGATTCAATTGCATGTGCGCAGAGAACAGCCTCATAAGTGAAGATTCAACTGTATTTGCCCAGAGAACTGCCTCATAAGTCAAGATTCAACTGTATTTGCCCAGAGAACTGCCTCATAAATCAGGACTTAACTTCATGTGCCCAGAGAACTACCTCATAAATCAAGATTCAATTGCATGTGCGCAGAGAACAGCCTCATAAATCAGGATTCAACTGCATGTGCCCAGAGAACTGCCTCATAAATCAGGATTCAACTGCATGTGCCCAGTAAACTGCCTCATAAATTAAGATTAACTGCATGCGTGAGAACTTCTTCATAACTCAAATTTCAACTGCATGTGCCCAGAGAACAGCCTCATGAGTTAAGATTCAACTGTAATTGCACAGAGAACTGCCTCATAAGTCAATATTCATTTGCATGTGTTAGACATGCCTCATAATTAAAGATTCAACTGCATGTACCCGGAGAACTGCCTCTTAAGTCAAAATTCAACTGCATGTGCTCAGAAAACTGCCTCATAAGTCAGGATTCAACTGCATGTGCCCAGAGAACTGCCTCAAATTGCCTCATAATTCAAGATTCAACTGCATGTGCCCAGAGATCTGCCTCATAAGTCAAGATTCAACTGCATGTGCCCAGAGAACTGCCTCAAATTGCCTCCTAATTCAAGATTCAACTGCATGTGCCCAGAGAACTGCCTCATAAGTCAAGATTCAACTGCATGTGCCCAGAGAACTGCCTCAAATTGCCTCATAATTCAAGATTCAACTGCATGTGCCCAGAGATCTGCCTCATAAATCAAGATTCAACTGCATGTGCCCAGAGAACTGCCTCAAATTGCCTCCTAATTCAAGATTCAACTGCATGTGCCCAGAGAACTGCCTCATAAATCAAGATTCAACTGCATGTGCCGGAGAACTACCTCATCAGTCATGATTCAACTGCATGTGCCGGAGAACTGCCTCAGAAATCAAGATTCAACTGCATGTGCCCAGAGAACTGCCTAAGTCAAGATTCAACTGCATGTGCCCAGAGAACTGCCTCATAAGTCAAGATTCAACTGCATGTTCCCAGAGAACTGCCTCATAAATCAAGATTCAACTGCATGTTCCCAGAGAACTGCCTCATCAGTCATGATTCAACGGCATGTGCCCAGAGAACTGCCTCATAAATCAAGATTCAACTGCATGTTCCCAGAGAACTGCCTCATCAGTCATGATTCAACTGCATGTTCCCAGAGAACTGCCTCATAAATCAAGATTCAACTGCATGTGCCCAGAGAACTGCCTCATAAGTCAAGATTCAGCTGCATGTGCCCAGAGAATTGCCTCATAAGTCAAAATACAACTGCACGTGCCCAGAGAACTGCCTCATAAATCAAGATTCAACTGTATTTGCACAGAGAACTGCCTCATAAGTCAATATTCAACTGCATGTGCCCAGAGAACTGCCTCATCAGTCAAGATTCAACGGCATGTGCCCAGAGAACTGCCTCATAAATCAAGATTCAACTGCATGTTCCCAGAGAACTGCCTCATAAATCAAGATTCAACTGCATGTTCCCAGAGAACTGCCTCATCAGTCATGATTCAACTGCATGTTCCCAGAGAACTGCCTCATAAGTCAAGATTCAGCTGCATGTGCCCAGAAAATTGCCTCATAAATCGAGATTCAACTGCATGTGCCCAGAGAACTGCCTCATCAGTCATTATTCAACTGCATGTGCCAGAGAACTGCCTCATAATTAAAGATTCAACTGCATGTGCCCAGAGAACTGCCTCTTAAGTCAAAATTCAACTGCATGTGCCCAGAGAACTGCCTCATACGTCATGATTCAACTGCATGTGCCCAGAGAACTGCCTCATAAGTCAAAATTCAACTGTATTTGCCCAGAGAACTGCCTCATAAATCAGGATTCAACTGCATGTGCCCAGAGAACTGCCTCCTAAGTCAAGATTCAACTGTATTTGCCCAGAGAACTGCCTTATAAATCAGGATTCAACTGCATGTGCCCAGAGAACTACCTCATAAATCAAGATTCAATTGCATGTGCGCAGAGAACAGCCTCATAAGTGAAGATTCAACTGTATTTGCCCAGAGAACTGCCTCATAAGTCAAGATTCAACTGTATTTGCCCAGAGAACTGCCTCATAAATCAGGACTTAACTTCATGTGCCCAGAGAACTACCTCATAAATCAAGATTCAATTGCATGTGCGCAGAGAACAGCCTCATAAATCAGGATTCAACTGCATGTGCCCAGAGAACTGCCTCATAAATCAGGATTCAACTGCATGTGCCCAGTAAACTGCCTCATAAATTAAGATTAACTGCATGCGTGAGAACTTCTTCATAACTCAAATTTCAACTGCATGTGCCCAGAGAACAGCCTCATGAGTTAAGATTCAACTGTAATTGCACAGAGAACTGCCTCATAAGTCAATATTCATTTGCATGTGTTAGACATGCCTCATAATTAAAGATTCAACTGCATGTACCCGGAGAACTGCCTCTTAAGTCAAAATTCAACTGCATGTGCTCAGAAAACTGCCTCATAAGTCAGGATTCAACTGCATGTGCCCAGAAAACTGCCTCAAATTGCCTCATAATTCAAGATTCAACTGCATGTGCCCAGAGATCTGCCTCATAAGTCAAGATTCAACTGCATGTGCCCAGAGAACTGCCTCAAATTGCCTCCTAATTCAAGATTCAACTGCATGTGCCCAGAGAACTGCCTCATAAGTCAGGATTCAACTGCATGTGCCGGAGAACTACCTCATCAGTCATGATTCAACTGCATGTGTCGGAGAACTGCCTCAGAAATCAAGATTCAACTGCATGTGCCCAGAGAACTGCCTAAGTCAAGATTCAACTGCATGTGCCCAGAGAACTGCCTCATAAGTCAAGATTCAACTCCATGTTCCCAGAGAACTGCCTCATAAATCAAGATTCAACTGCATGTTCCCAGAGAACTCCCTCATCAGTCATGATTCAACTGCATGTGCCCAGAGAACTGCCTCATAAATCAAGATTCAACTGCATGTTCCCAGAGAACTGCCTCATCAGTCATGATTCAACTGCATGTTCCCAGAGAACTGCCTCATAAATCAAGATTCAACTGCATGTGCCCAGACAACTGCCTCATAAGTCAAGATTCAGCTGCATGTGCCCAGAGAATTGCCTCATAAGTCAAAATACAACTGCACGTGCCCAGAGAACTGCCTCATGAGTCAAGATTCAACTGCATGTGCCCAGAGAACTGCCTCAAATTGCCTCATAATTCAAGATTCAACGGCATGTGCCCAGAGATCTGCCTCATACGTCAAGATTCAACTGCATGTGCCCAGAGAACTGCCTCAAATTGCCTCCTAATTCAAGATTCAACTGCATGTGCCCAGAGAACTGCCTCATAAGTCAAGATTCAACTGCATGTGCCCAGAGAACTGCCTCATATGTCAAGATTCAACTGCATGTGCCCAGAGAACTGCCTCAAATTGCCTCCTAATTCAAGATTCAACTGCATGTGCCCAGAGAACTGCCTCATAAGTCAAGATTCAACTGCATGTTCCCAGAGAACTGCCTCATAAATCAAGATTATACTGCATGTTTCCAGAGAACTGCCTCATCAGTCAAGATTCAACTGCATGTGCGCAGAGAACTGCCTCGTAAGTCACGATTCAACTGCATGTGCCCAGAGAACTGCCTCTTAAGTCAAGATTCAACTGCATGTGCCCAGAGAACTGCCTCAAATTGCCTCCTAATTCAAGATTCAACTGCATGTGCCCAGAGAATTGCCTCATAAGTAGAGATTCAACTGCATGTTCCCAGAGAACT
Organism: Ambystoma mexicanum; assembly: GCF_040938575.1. NCBI lineage: Eukaryota > Metazoa > Chordata > Amphibia > Caudata > Ambystomatidae > Ambystoma > Ambystoma mexicanum. The sequence continues at coordinate 47,837,677 of NC_090940.1, read as the reverse complement.
GCCTCATCAGTCAAGATTCAACTGCATGTTCCCAGAGAACTGCCTCATAAATCAAGATTATACTGCATGTTTCCAGAGAACTGCCTCATAAGTCAAGATTCAACTTCCTTAGCCCGTCAACCGCCTCATATGCCAATATCCAGCTGTGTGTGCCAAGGGAACTGCCAAGGGAACTGCTAAAAGAGGCCTTTCAGTCTCACATTTCTAGGTTGATCCTGATCTTGTGCATGTCTAGTCTTATATTTCCTAGATGTAGAGAGACATCCCCAGGAACTGTCTCATAAACTCAAGGTCATCCTTACATGCCCAGGTGCCAACTGATTTGCACTGATACAGGTATAGAGTCCCAGGGGCGCAAAGGTAGCTGTTCTGGCTGTTTATGCTTTGTGTATTGGTGTTCCGGGGGTGTTCCGGGTGCGACTTGCGAATACGGTTACTTTGCGCTGTAAATTCCATGAATACACGGGGCGTGCATTTGTCTTTCTGCGCACAGGCTCGCGCAGTGTCTTTCTCAGCGCGTTGCCCTTGTGAGATTTCTGCGCACCTGGGCATGAATCCTGCCCTTAAAGAATATGTACACGCTTTTAAAGGTGATTCCGTTTTTTACAGTCAGCGAGAGCATATTACGCTTGCTTAGAAGCCTTGCTGACGTATTTTGTGCCTTTTGCAGCTGTTAATGGCACAGTCTGGCGGACCCAGATAAATGACGTTGTTACAATCAAGGCGTAAGGAGACCAGGGAATTGCAAGCCAACACCATTGTCTTGATAATGAAATGACATGATCTTGTCACTGCCGTAGGTTGCACATTCACTGACAGGTTCTCGTAGATGATAATGGACAGATTCTTCACCTCTGGGCCAGGTCTGGGGTATTGCCCAAAGTAGTCAGGCCAGCATGCTGGGGACCAGAAATTAGAGTCATTGTCTGTAATTAAACCTCAGTTTTATCCGGGTTAATTTTCAAATAAGTCAGTCGTGTATTAGGTACAAAGCTGGAGCCTTTTGTTAAAATACGGGCTCCAGCCCATGTCTGAATAAGGGAGGGGAAATTGTGCATTGTAGAGTTGTGTTGCTGATACCCCTGGAGATGTCAGGTGGTCTGTGGACACTATGCCCGACAGGTGACCCCATTAGTATGATATGTTAGGTTATTTATAACGCGCTTAATACTCAGAGGTTTCTAAGCGCGGACTCGGGGATCGAACCTGTGTTGGTCGTGTTGCTTCCAAGGCGAGCAAATTGCCACTGAGCTATCCTCCCGAGTATCATACAAGGGCACTGGGATGCATTGAAATTGGCAGTAGCTGAGGGAGGAGGCAAGTAAATCACTTTCAAAGAGTGTGGTATGTTATGTTACTAGGATTTCTACCACTGCCATTTGCATGGTCTCCAGGTTCCCTGGACAGACCTGGAAGGGAGTATGAGGGTTCGGCTAGTTGGGGTAAGAGGTAAAGCGTGGGGTTGGGGTGCAGATCAAAAGTAGCCTGAGCACTGCGTGCGTGAATGCTTTCTAGGTGTGATGTGCTGGGCGCATCGAGGGCTGTCCAGAGCGGGAAGCTCGTGCTTGCAATCTGGGAATACGCCGGCCGGCCGGAGGCTGGGTGTGGCAGTTAGTGTTAGAAGAGTAGAGTTGTGTTATTTGGAGACAGGGAAGAAGGTTGTTTATGAGTTGTGTGCGGGTGGGGATTGGAGTCTGTGTGCAGTGAGTAAGATGGAGAAATTGAGGTTAGTTGATCGCACCAGTGGTTCATCGCGCAAGTTTGCATACCGGGTGCAAGCCCACGACGACACTGCCGGATGCAGTCTGATGAAATGTGTTCAGCTTCTTCCTGGCCATTGAGGGCTCAAGTACTGAGTTGTATTTTAAAATGAAAGAAAACAAAATCCACATATCAATACCTTTTATTGGGTAACTATTAACTGAAAATATCATACTGAGATGGCAGATGTATTTGTAACTGGTACTTCACC